>NC_090235.1:38348380-38642661 GCF_024489055.1 Chanodichthys erythropterus
CGTTTGAGATATCCAAAATCCGTTTGCAATTAAACAACTTCAATGTGTTCGCAACAAGTTAAAAAAAGCTTGGTGTAAATTGGATAAACCCTGTAGGAGTAGTAGTATAAAATTCATAGCCTGTTTTTTCAAAAAATTAACATTCAAACCAAAATAGCTGACTTCCTGTTGGTCGGAGCTAATGAATGTAAATTAGAAAATTGTCCGGCTTGATGAGAATAATATGTGTACCGAGTTTGGTGACTGTAGGAAAAACTAACCCCCCCACTTTTGTCAAAAGGTGGCGCTACTGAGCCCCTCCACCACGCCCATTTCTATGGCTTTGTCCATGTCTACTGGTTGACAATATTGATGTGTGTGTCGAGTTTCATGCAATTTGAAGCATGTTAAGAGCCTCAAAAACACTCAAGAATATTATTACAGTTTGACCTGTTGCCATGGCAACAATATTTCAAATATCAAAAATCCTGTCATAGGTCTACATCTGCTGTGTATTGACATTACACTGATGAAGTTTGAAGCAAATCAGGTAAAAATAAGAGGGTGATCTCAAAACATTTCAAAAAGTGATACACTTCCTGCTGCCAGTTGGTGGCGCTATAACTTTGACTCACAATAGTCACATCCATGTGATCAGACTCCTATAACGAACACACTCGTGAAGTTTCATAAAGATCAATATATGTATTAAGACGTTATAACACATTTCCTGTTTCCTTTTTCTCGCCATAAATTTGTTGCCTCGCCACGGCCAAACCGTTCGAGATATCAAAAATCCCCTGGCAATTTTTAATCATCAGTGTCTTGACTTCATGCTGACCGAGTTTGGTGGCGATCGGATTAATCGTCTAGGAGGAGTATATCAAATTCCAGAGCATGCGTTTTTCAAACAACCCTTAATAGCTGACTTCCTGTTGGCGTGGCGATTAACTTAGAGCGCGAAAGTTGTTCGGCCCGATGAGGTCTATATGTGTACCGAGTTTCATACTAATACGTGCAAGCATGTTTAATATATGGACCAAATTTTCAGACTTTTTTCAAGGGGGCGCTGTCGAGCCCCCCTGCCACGCCCGGGTACCAGCCTCTCCGGCGTCCTAATGGCCGCGGATTCCAATGTGTGTGCCAATTTTCAAGAGTTTTTGAGCATGTTAAGGCCCCCAAAAAGCCCCGGAAGACGGAGAAAAAAAATAAATAAAATAATAATAATAATAATAAATATAGCTGCGAGCAGCGATGGCGGGCCCAAGCCCGGTGGCACCGCCACCCCGGTGGCTTCAGGGCAACTGTGCACAGCGGGCAATAGGCACTTAAAACGGTTAAACATCAAAGGACTATGTCAAATTCACTCCACATTTACTGCACTACAAGGTGCCGCTATAGAGCCCCTCCTCCCTGCCCATTTTCAAAGGATTACATGTGCCAAGTTTTAACATTATTCTGATGAATTTTGAAGCAAATCAGGTAAAAATAAGAGGGTGATCTCAATGTATGCTGAAAGTGACACATTTTCTGCTTCCAGTTGGTGGCGCTATGACTTTGAATCACAATAGTCAAATCCATGTGATCAGCCTTGTACAACGAAGACTAAGCCAAAGTTTCATCAAAATCAATTAATGTATGCAGAAGTTATAACACTTTGTTTCCCTTTTCTTGCCATAAATTCGTTGCCTCGCCACGGCCAAACCGTTTGAGATATCCAAAATCCGTTTGCAATTAAACAACTTCAATGTGTTCGCAACAAGTTAAAAAAGCTTGGTGTAAATTGGATAAACCCTGTAGGAGTAGTAGTATAAAATTCATAGCCTGTTTTTTCAAAAAATTAACATTCAAACCAAAATAGCTGACTTCCTGTTGGTCGGAGCTAATGAATGTAAATTAGAAAATTGTCCGGCTTGATGAGAATAATATGTGTACCGAGTTTGGTGACTGTAGGAAAAACTAACCCCCACTTTTGTCAAAAGGTGGCGCTACTGAGCCCCTCCACCACGCCCATTTCTATGGCTTTGTCCATGTCTACTGGTTGACAATATTGATGTGTGTGTCGAGTTTCATGCAATTTGAAGCATGTTAAGAGCCTCAAAAACACTCAAGAATATTATTACAGTTTGACCTGTTGCCATGGCAACAATATTTCAAATATCAAAAATCCTGTCATAGGTCTACATCTGCTGTGTATTGACATTACACTGATGAAGTTTGAAGCAAATCAGGTAAAAATAAGAGGGTGATCTCAAAGCATTTTAAAAGTGATACACTTCTTGCTGCCATTTGGTGGCGCTATAACTTTGACTCACAATAGTTACATCCATGTGATCAGACTACTACAACCAACACACTCCTGAAGTTTCATAAACATCAATCAATGTATGCAGAAGTTATAACACATTTCCTGTTTCCTTTTTCTCGCCATAAATTCGTTGCCTCGCCACGGCCAAACCGTTTGAGATATCCAAAATCCGTTTGCAATTAAACAACTTCAATGTGTTCGCAACAAGTTAAAAAAAGCTTGGTGTAAATTGGATAAACCCTGTAGGAGTAGTAGTATAAAATTCATAGCCTGTTTTTTCAAAAAATTAACATTCAAACCAAAATAGCTGACTTCCTGTTGGTCGGAGCTAATGAATGTAAATTAGAAAATTGTCCGGCTTGATGAGAATAATATGTGTACCGAGTTTGGTGACTGTAGGAAAAACTAACCCCCCACTTTTGTCAAAAGGTGGCGCTACTGAGCCCCTCCACCACGCCCATTTCTATGGCTTTGTCCATGTCTACTGGTTGACAATATTGATGTGTGTGTCGAGTTTCATGCAATTTGAAGCATGTTAAGAGCCTCAAAAACACTCAAGAATATTATTACAGTTTGACCTGTTGCCATGGCAACAATATTTCAAATATCAAAAATCCTGTCATAGGTCTACATCTGCTGTGTATTGACATTACACTGATGAAGTTTGAAGCAAATCAGGTAAAAATAAGAGGGTGATCTCAAAACATTTCAAAAAGTGATACACTTCCTGCTGCCAGTTGGTGGCGCTATAACTTTGACTCACAATAGTCACATCCATGTGATCAGACTCCTATAACGAACACACTCGTGAAGTTTCATAAAGATCAATATATGTATTAAGACGTTATAACACATTTCCTGTTTCCTTTTTCTCGCCATAAATTCGTTGCCTCGCCACGGCCAAACCGTTCGAGATATCAAAAATCCCCTGGCAATTTTTAATCATCAGTGTCTTGACTTCATGCTGACCGAGTTTGGTGGCGATCGGATTAATCGTCTAGGAGGAGTATATCAAATTCCAGAGCATGCGTTTTTCAAACAACCCTTAATAGCTGACTTCCTGTTGGCGTGGCGATTAACTTAGAGCGCGAAAGTTGTTCGGCCCGATGAGGTCTATATGTGTACCGAGTTTCATACTAATACGTGCAAGCATGTTTAATATATGGACCAAATTTTCAGACTTTTTTCAAGGGGGCGCTGTCGAGCCCCCCTGCCACGCCCGGGTACCAGCCTCTCCGGCGTCCTAATGGCCGCGGATTCCAATGTGTGTGCCAATTTTCAAGAGTTTTTGAGCATGTTAAGGCCCCCAAAAAGCCCCGGAAGACGGAAAAAAAAAAAATAATAAAAAAAATAAAAATAAATATAGCTGCGAGCAGCGATGGCGGGCCCAAGCCCGGTGGCACCGCCACCCCGGTGGCTTCAGGGCAACTGTGCACAGCGGGCAATAGGCACTTAAAACGGTTAAACATCAAAGGACTATGTCAAATTCACTCCACATTTACTGCACTACAAGGTGCCGTTATAGAGCCCCTCCTCCCTGCCCATTTTCAAAGGATTACATGTGCCAAGTTTTAACATTATTCTGATGAATTTTGAAGCAAATCAGGTAAAAATAAGAGGGTGATCTCAATGTATGCTGAAAGTGACACATTTTCTGCTTCCAGTTGGTGGCGCTATGACTTTGAATCACAATAGTCAAATCCATGTGATCAGCCTTGTACAACGAAGACTAAGCCAAAGTTTCATCAAAATCAATTAATGTATGCAGAAGTTATAACACTTTGTTTCCCTTTTCTTGCCATAAATTCGTTGCCTCGCCACGGCCAAACCGTTTGAGATATCCAAAATCCGTTTGCAATTAAACAACTTCAATGTGTTAGCAACAAGTTAAAAAAAGCTTGGTGTAAATTGGATAAACCCTGTAGGAGTAGTAGTATAAAATTCATAGCCTGTTTTTTCAAAAAATTAACATTCAAACCAAAATAGCTGACTTCCTGTTGGTCGGAGCTAATGAATGTAAATTAGAAAATTGTCCGGCTTGATGAGAACAATATGTGTACCGAGTTTGGTGACTGTAGGAAAAACTAACCCCCACTTTTGTCAAAAGGTGGCGCTACTGAGCCCCTCCACCACGCCCATTTCTATGGCTTTGTCCATGTCTACTGGTTGACAATATTGATGTGTGTGTCGAGTTTCATGCAATTTGAAGCATGTTAAGAGCCTCAAAAACACTCAAGAATATTATTACAGTTTGACCTGTTGCCATGGCAACAATATTTCAAATATCAAAAATCCTGTCATAGGTCTACATCTGCTGTGTATTGACATTACACTGATGAAGTTTGAAGCAAATCAGGTAAAAATAAGAGGGTGATCTCAAAGCATTTTAAAAGTGATTCACTTCTTGCTGCCATTTGGTGGCGCTATAACTTTGACTCACAATAGTTACATCCATGTGATCAGACTACTACAACCAACACACTCCTGAAGTTTCATAAACATCAATCAATGTATGCAGAAGTTATAACACATTTCCTGTTTCCCTTTTCTCGCCATAAATTCGTTGCCTCGCCACGGCCAAACCGTTTGAGATATCCAAAATCCGTTTGCAATTAAACAACTTCAATGTGTTCGCAACAAGTTAAAAAAAGCTTGGTGTAAATTGGATAAACCCTGTAGGAGTAGTAGTATAAAATTCATAGCCTGTTTTTTCCAAAAATTAACATTCAAACCAAAATAGCTGACTTCCTGTTGGTCGGAGCTAATGAATGTAAATTAGAAAATTGTCCGGCTTGATGAGAATAATATGTGTACCGAGTTTGGTGACTGTAGGAAAAACTAACCCCCACTTTTGTCAAAAGGTGGCGCTACTGAGCCCCTCCACCACGCCCATTTCTATGGCTTTGTCCATGTCTACTGGTTGACAATATTGATGTGTGTGTCGAGTTTCATGCAATTTGAAGCATGTTAAGAGCCTCAAAAACACTCAAGAATATTATTACAGTTTGACCTGTTGCCATGGCAACAATATTTCAAATATCAAAAATCCTGTCATAGGTCTACATCTGCTGTGTATTGACATTACACTGATGAAGTTTGAAGCAAATCAGGTAAAAATAAGAGGGTGATCTCAAAACATTTCAAAAAGTGATACACTTCCTGCTGCCAGTTGGTGGCGCTATAACTTTGACTCACAATAGTCACATCCATGTGATCAGACTCCTATAACGAACACACTCGTGAAGTTTCATAAAGATCAATATATGTATTAAGACGTTATAACACATTTCCTGTTTCCTTTTTCTCGCCATAAATTCATTGCCTCGCCACGGCCAAACCGTTCGAGATATCAAAAATCCCCTGGCAATTTTTAATCATCAGTGTCTTGACTTCATGCTGACCGAGTTTGGTGGCGATCGGATTAATCGTCTAGGAGGAGTATATCAAATTCCAGAGCATGCGTTTTTCAAACAACCCTTAATAGCTGACTTCCTGTTGGCGTGGCGATTAACTTAGAGCGCGAAAGTTGTTCGGCCCGATGAGGTCTATATGTGTACCGAGTTTCATACTAATACGTGCAAGCATGTTTAATATATGGACCAAATTTTCAGACTTTTTTCAAGGGGGCGCTGTCGAGCCCCCCTGCCACGCCCGGGTACCAGCCTCTCCGGCGTCCTAATGGCCGCGGATTCCAATGTGTGTGCCAATTTTCAAGAGTTTTTGAGCATGTTAAGGCCCCCAAAAAGCCCCGGAAGACGGAAAAAAAAAAAAATAAAAAAAAATAAAAAAAAAAAAATAATAAATATAGCTGCGAGCAGCGATGGCGGGCCCAAGCCCGGTGGCACCGCCACCCCGGTGGCTTCAGGGCAACTGTGCACGGCGGGCAATAGGCATTTAAAACGGTAAAACATCAAAGGACTATGTCAAATTCACTCCACATTTACTGCACTACAAGGTGCCGATATAGAGCCCCTCCTCCCTGCCCATTTTCAAAGGTTTACATGTGCCAAGTTTTAACATTATTCTGATGAATTTTGAAGCAAATCAGGTAAAAATAAGAGGGTGATCTCAATGTATGCTGAAAGTGACACATTTTCTGCTTCCAGTTGGTGGCGCTATGACTTTGAATCACAATAGTCAAATCCATGTGATCAGCCTTGTACAACGAAGACTAAGCCGGAGTTTCATCAAAATCAATTAATGTATGCAGAAGTTATAACACTTTGTTTCCCTTTTCTTGCCATAAATTCGTTGCCTCGCCACGGCCAAACCGTTTGAGATATCCAAAATCCGTTTGCAATTAAACAACTTCAATGTGTTAGCAACAAGTTAAAAAAAGCTTGGTGTAAATTGGATAAACCCTGTAGGAGTAGTAGTATAAAATTCATAGCCTGTTTTTTCAAAAAATTAACATTCAAACAAAAATAGCTGACTTCCTGTTGGTTGGAGCTAATGAATGTAAATTAGAAAATTGTCCGGCTTGATGAGAACAATATGTGTACCGAGTTTGGTGACTGTAGGAAAAACTAACCCCCACTTTTGACAAAAGGTGGCGCTACTGAGCCCCTTCACCACGCCCATTTCTATGGCTTTGTCCATGTCTACTGGTTGACAATATTGATGTGTGTGTCGAGTTTCATGCAATTTGAAGCATGTTAAGAGCCTCAAAAACACTCAAGAATATTATTACAGTTTGACCTGTTGCCATGGCAACAATATTTCAAATATCAAAAATCCTGTCATAGGTCTACATCTGCTGTGTATTGACATTACACTGATGAAGTTTGAAGCAAATCAGGTAAAAATAAGAGGGTGATCTCAAAGCATTTTAAAAGTGATTCACTTCTTGCTGCCATTTGGTGGCGCTATAACTTTGACTCACAATAGTTACATCCATGTGATCAGACTACTACAACCAACACACTCCTGAAGTTTCATAAACATCAATCAATGTATGCAGAAGTTATAACACATTTCCTGTTTCCCTTTTCTCGCCATAAATTCGTTGCCTCGCCACGGCCAAACCGTTTGAGATATCCAAAATCCGTTTGCAATTAAACAACTTCAATGTGTTCGCAACAAGTTAAAAAAGCTTGGTGTAAATTGGATAAACCCTGTAGGAGTAGTAGTATAAAATTCATAGCCTGTTTTTTCAAAAAATTAACATTCAAACCAAAATAGCTGACTTCCTGTTGGTCGGAGCTAATGAATGTAAATTAGAAAATTGTCCGGCTTGATGAGAATAATATGTGTACCGAGTTTGGTGACTGTAGGAAAAACTAACCCCCACTTTTGTCAAAAGGTGGCGCTACTGAGCCCCTCCACCACGCCCATTTCTATGGCTTTGTCCATGTCTACTGGTTGACAATATTGATGTGTGTGTCGAGTTTCATGCAATTTGAAGCATGTTAAGAGCCTCAAAAACACTCAAGAATATTATTACAGTTTGACCTGTTGCCATGGCAACAATATTTCAAATATCAAAAATCCTGTCATAGGTCTACATCTGCTGTGTATTGACATTACACTGATGAAGTTTGAAGCAAATCAGGTAAAAATAAGAGGGTGATCTCAAAACATTTCAAAAAGTGATACACTTCCTGCTGCCAGTTGGTGGCGCTATAACTTTGACTCACAATAGTCACATCCATGTGATCAGATTCCTATAACGAACACACTCGTGAAGTTTCATAAAGATCAATATATGTATTAAGACGTTATAACACATTTCCTGTTTCCTTTTTCTCGCCATAAATTCATTGCCTCGCCACGGCCAAACCGTTCGAGATATCAAAAATCCCCTGGCAATTTTTAATCATCAGTGTCTTGACTTCATGCTGACCGAGTTTGGTGGCGATCGGATTAATCGTCTAGGAGGAGTATATCAAATTCCAGAGCATGCGTTTTTCAAACAACCCTTAATAGCTGACTTCCTGTTGGCGTGGCGATTAACTTAGAGCGCGAAAGTTGTTCGGCCCGATGAGGTCTATATGTGTACCGAGTTTCATACTAATACGTGCAAGCATGTTTAATATATGGACCAAATTTTCAGACTTTTTTCAAGGGGGCGCTGTCGAGCCCCTGCCACGCCCGGGTACCAGCCTCTCCGGCGTCCTAATGGCCGCGGATTCCAATGTGTGTGCCAATTTTCAAGAGTTTTTGAGCATGTTAAGGCCCCCAAAAAGCCCCGGAAGACGGAAAAAAAAAAAAAAATAAAAAAAAATAAAAAAAAAAAAAATAATAAATATAGCTGCGAGCAGCGATGGCGGGCCCAAGCCCGGTGGCACCGCCACCCCGGTGGCTTCAGGGCAACTGTGCACGGCGGGCAATAGGCATTTAAAACGGTAAAACATCAAAGGACTATGTCAAATTCACTCCACATTTACTGCACTACAAGGTGCCGATATAGAGCCCCTCCTCCCTGCCCATTTTCAAAGGTTTGCATGTGCCAAGTTTTAACATTATTCTGATGAATTTTGAAGCAAATCAGGTATAAATAAGAGGGTGATCTCAATGTATGCTGAAAGTGACACATTTTCTGCTTCCAGTTGGTGGCGCTATGAGTTTGAATCACAATAGTCACATCCATGTGATCAGCCTTGTACAACGAAGACTAAGCCGGAGTTTCATCAAAATCAATTAATGTATGCAGAAGTTATAACACTTTGTTTCCCTTTTCTTGCCATAAATTCGTTGCCTCGCCACGGCCAAACCGTTTGAGATATCCAAAATCCGTTTGCAATTAAACAACTTCAATGTGTTAGCAACAAGTTAAAAAAAGCTTGGTGTAAATTGGATAAACCCTGTAGGAGTAGTAGTATAAAATTCATAGCCTGTTTTTTCAAAAAATTAACATTCAAACAAAAATAGCCGACTTCCTGTTGGTTGGAGCTAATGAATGTAAATTAGAAAATTGTCCAGCTTGATGAGAACAATATGTGTACCGAGTTTGGTGACTGTAGGAAAAACTAACCCCCCCACTTTTGTCAAAAGGTGGCGCTACTGAGCCCCTTCACCACGCCCATTTCTATGGCTTTGTCCATGTCTACTGGTTGACAATATTGATGTGTGTGTCGAGTTTCATGCAATTTGAAGCATGTTAAGAGCCTCAAAAACACTCAAGAATATTATTACAGTTTGACCTGTTGCCATGGCAACAATATTTCAAATATCAAAAATCCTGTCATAGGTCTACATCTGCTGTGTATTGACATTACACTGATGAAGTTTGAAGCAAATCAGGTAAAAATAAGAGGGTGATCTCAAAGCATTTTAAAAGTGATTCACTTCTTGCTGCCATTTGGTGGCGCTATAACTTTGACTCACAATAGTTACATCCATGTGATCAGACTACTACAACCAACACACTCCTGAAGTTTCATAAACATCAATCAATGTATGCAGAAGTTATAACACATTTCCTGTTTCCCTTTTCTCGCCATAAATTCGTTGCCTCGCCATGGCCAAACCGTTTGAGATATCCAAAATCCGTTTGCAATTAAACAACTTCAATGTGTTCGCAACAAGTTAAAAAAAGCTTGGTGTAAATTGGATAAACCCTGTAGGAGTAGTAGTATAAAATTCATAGCCTGTTTTTTCAAAAAATTAACATTCAAACCAAAATAGCTGACTTCCTGTTGGTCGGAGCTAATGAATGTAAATTAGAAAATTGTCCGGCTTGATGAGAATAATATGTGTACCGAGTTTGGTGACTGTAGGAAAAACTAACCCCCCACTTTTGTCAAAAGGTGGCGCTACTGAGCCCCTCCACCACGCCCATTTCTATGGCTTTGTCCATGTCTACTGGTTGACAATATTGATGTGTGTGTCGAGTTTCATGCAATTTGAAGCATGTTAAGAGCCTCAAAAACACTCAAGAATATTATTACAGTTTGACCTGTTGCCATGGCAACAATATTTCAAATATCAAAAATCCTGTCATAGGTCTACATCTGCTGTGTATTGACATTACACTGATGAAGTTTGAAGCAAATCAGGTAAAAATAAGAGGGTGATCTCAAAACATTTCAAAAAGTGATACACTTCCTGCTGCCAGTTGGTGGCGCTATAACTTTGACTCACAATAGTCACATCCATGTGATCAGACTCCTATAACGAACACACTCGTGAAGTTTCATAAAGATCAATATATGTATGCAGACGTTATAACACATTTCCTGTTTCCTTTTTCTCGCCATAAATTCGTTGCCTCGCCACGGCCAAACCGTTCGAGATATCAAAAATCCCCTGGCAATTTTTAATCATCAGTGTCTTGACTTCATGCTGACCGAGTTTGGTGGCGATCGGATTAATCGTCTAGGAGGAGTATATCAAATTCCAGAGCATGCGTTTTTCAAACAACCCTTAATAGCTGACTTCCTGTTGGCGTGGCGATTAACTTAGAGCGCGAAAGTTGTTCGGCCCGATGAGGTCTATATGTGTACCGAGTTTCATACTAATACGTGCAAGCATGTTTAATATATGGACCAAATTTTCAGACTTTTTTCAAGGGGGCGCTGTCGAGCCCCCCTGCCACGCCCGGGTACCAGCCTCTCCGGCGTCCTAATGGCCGCGGATTCCAATGTGTGTGCCAATTTTCAAGAGTTTTTGAGCATGTTAAGGCCCCCAAAAAGCCCCGGAAGACGGAAAAAAAAAAAAAAATAAATAAAAAAATAATAATAATAATAAATATAGCTGCGAGCAGCGATGGCGGGCCCAAGCCCGGTGGCACCGCCACCCCGGTGGCTTCAGGGCAACTGTGCACAGCGGGCAATAGGCACTTAAAACGGTTAAACATCAAAGGACTATGTCAAATTCACTCCACATTTACTGCACTACAAGGTGCCGTTATAGAGCCCCTCCTCCCTGCCCATTTTCAAAGGATTACATGTGCCAAGTTTTAACATTATTCTGATGAATTTTGAAGCAAATCAGGTAAAAATAAGAGGGTGATCTCAATGTATGCTGAAAGTGACACATTTTCTGCTTCCAGTTGGTGGCGCTATGACTTTGAATCACAATAGTCAAATCCATGTGATCAGCCTTGTACAACGAAGACTAAGCCAAAGTTTCATCAAAATCAATTAATGTATGCAGAAGTTATAACACTTTGTTTCCCTTTTCTTGCCATAAATTCGTTGCCTCGCCACGGCCAAACCGTTTGAGATATCCAAAATCCGTTTGCAATTAAACAACTTCAATGTGTTAGCAACAAGTTAAAAAAAGCTTGGTGTAAATTGGATAAACCCTGTAGGAGTAGTAGTATAAAATTCATAGCCTGTTTTTTCAAATAATTAACATTCAAACCAAAATAGCTGACTTCCTGTTGGTCGGAGCTAATGAATGTAAATTAGAAAATTGTCCGGCTTGATGAGAATAATATGTGTACCGAGTTTGGTGACTGTAGGAAAAACTAACCCCCCCCACTTTTGTCAAAAGGTGGCGCTACTGAGCCCCTCCACCACGCCCATTTCTATGGCTTTGTCCATGTCTACTGGTTGACAATATTGATGTGTGTGTCGAGTTTCATGCAATTTGAAGCATGTTAAGAGCCTCAAAAACACTCAAGAATATTATTACAGTTTGACCTGTTGCCATGGCAACAATATTTCAAATATCAAAAATCCTGTCATAGGTCTACATCTGCTGTGTATTGACATTACACTGATGAAGTTTGAAGCAAATCAGGTAAAAATAAGAGGGTGATCTCAAAGCATTTTAAAAGTGATACACTTCTTGCTGCCATTTGGTGGCGCTATAACTTTGACTCACAATAGTTACATCCATGTGATCAGACTACTACAACCAACACACTCCTGAAGTTTCATAAACATCAATCAATGTATGCAGAAGTTATAACACATTTCCTGTTTCCCTTTTCTCGCCATAAATTCGTTGCCTCGCCACGGCCAAACCGTTTGAGATATCCAAAATCCGTTTGCAATTAAACAACTTCAATGTGTTCGCAACAAGTTAAAAAAAGCTTGGTGTAAATTGGATAAACCCTGTAGGAGTAGTAGTATAAAATTCATAGCCTGTTTTTTCAAAAAATTAACATTCAAACCAAAATAGCTGACTTCCTGTTGGTCGGAGCTAATGAATGTAAATTAGAAAATTGTCCGGCTTGATGAGAATAATATGTGTACCGAGTTTGGTGACTGTAGGAAAAACTAACCCCCACTTTTGTCAAAAGGTGGCGCTACTGAGCCCCTCCACCACGCCCATTTCTATGGCTTTGTCCATGTCTACTGGTTGACAATATTGATGTGTGTGTCGAGTTTCATGCAATTTGAAGCATGTTAAGAGCCTCAAAAACACTCAAGAATATTATTACAGTTTGACCTGTTGCCATGGCAACAATATTTCAAATATCAAAAATCCTGTCATAGGTCTACATCTGCTGTGTATTGACATTACACTGATGAAGTTTGAAGCAAATCAGGTAAAAATAAGAGGGTGATCTCAAAACATTTCAAAAAGTGATACACTTCCTGCTGCCAGTTGGTGGCGCTATAACTTTGACTCACAATAGTCACATCCATGTGATCAGACTCCTATAACGAACACACTCGTGAAGTTTCATAAAGATCAATATATGTATTAAGACGTTATAACACATTTCCTGTTTCCTTTTTCTCGCCATAAATTTGTTGCCTCGCCACGGCCAAACCGTTCGAGATATCAAAAATCCCCTGGCAATTTTTAATCATCAGTGTCTTGACTTCATGCTGACCGAGTTTGGTGGCGATCGGATTAATCGTCTAGGAGGAGTATATCAAATTCCAGAGCATGCGTTTTTCAAACAACCCTTAATAGCTGACTTCCTGTTGGCGTGGCGATTAACTTAGAGCGCGAAAGTTGTTCGGCCCGATGAGGTCTATATGTGTACCGAGTTTCATACTAATACGTGCAAGCATGTTTAATATATGGACCAAATTTTCAGACTTTTTTCAAGGGGGCGCTGTCGAGCCCCCCTGCCACGCCCGGGTACCAGCCTCTCCGGCGTCCTAATGGCCGCGGATTCCAATGTGTGTGCCAATTTTCAAGAGTTTTTGAGCATGTTAAGGCCCCCAAAAAGCCCCGGAAGACGGAAAAAAAAAAAAATAAAAAAATAATAAATATAGCTGCGAGCAGCGATGGCGGGCCCAAGCCCGGTGGCACCGCCACCCCGGTGGCTTCAGGGCAACTGTGCACAGCGGGCAATAGGCACTTAAAACGGTTAAACATCAAAGGACTATGTCAAATTCACTCCACATTTACTGCACTACAAGGTGCCGCTATAGAGCCCCTCCTCCCTGCCCATTTTCAAAGGATTACATGTGCCAAGTTTTAACATTATTCTGATGAATTTTGAAGCAAATCAGGTAAAAATAAGAGGGTGATCTCAATGTATGCTGAAAGTGACACATTTTCTGCTTCCAGTTGGTGGCGCTATGACTTTGAATCACAATAGTCAAATCCATGTGATCAGCCTTGTACAACGAAGACTAAGCCAAAGTTTCATCAAAATCAATTAATGTATGCAGAAGTTATAACACTTTGTTTCCCTTTTCTTGCCATAAATTCGTTGCCTCGCCACGGCCAAACCGTTTGAGATATCCAAAATCCGTTTGCAATTAAACAACTTCAATGTGTTCGCAACAAGTTAAAAAAAGCTTGGTGTAAATTGGATAAACCCTGTAGGAGTAGTAGTATAAAATTCATAGCCTGTTTTTTCAAAAAATTAACATTCAAACCAAAATAGCTGACTTCCTGTTGGTCGGAGCTAATGAATGTAAATTAGAAAATTGTCCGGCTTGATGAGAATAATATGTGTACCGAGTTTGGTGACTGTAGGAAAAACTAACCCCCCCACTTTTGTCAAAAGGTGGCGCTACTGAGCCCCTCCACCACGCCCATTTCTATGGCTTTGTCCATGTCTACTGGTTGACAATATTGATGTGTGTGTCGAGTTTCATGCAATTTGAAGCATGTTAAGAGCCTCAAAAACACTCAAGAATATTATTACAGTTTGACCTGTTGCCATGGCAACAATATTTCAAATATCAAAAATCCTGTCATAGGTCTACATCTGCTGTGTATTGACATTACACTGATGAAGTTTGAAGCAAATCAGGTAAAAATAAGAGGGTGATCTCAAAGCATTTTAAAAGTGATACACTTCTTGCTGCCATTTGGTGGCGCTATAACTTTGACTCACAATAGTTACATCCATGTGATCAGACTACTACAACCAACACACTCCTGAAGTTTCATAAACATCAATCAATGTATGCAGAAGTTATAACACATTTCCTGTTTCCTTTTTCTCGCCATAAATTCGTTGCCTCGCCACGGCCAAACCGTTTGAGATATCCAAAATCCGTTTGCAATTAAACAACTTCAATGTGTTCGCAACAAGTTAAAAAAAGCTTGGTGTAAATTGGATAAACCCTGTAGGAGTAGTAGTATAAAATTCATAGCCTGTTTTTTCAAAAAATTAACATTCAAACCAAAATAGCTGACTTCCTGTTGGTCGGAGCTAATGAATGTAAATTAGAAAATTGTCCGGCTTGATGAGAATAATATGTGTACCGAGTTTGGTGACTGTAGGAAAAACTAACCCCCACTTTTGTCAAAAGGTGGCGCTACTGAGCCCCTCCACCACGCCCATTTCTATGGCTTTGTCCATGTCTACTGGTTGACAATATTGATGTGTGTGTCGAGTTTCATGCAATTTGAAGCATGTTAAGAGCCTCAAAAACACTCAAGAATATTATTACAGTTTGACCTGTTGCCATGGCAACAATATTTCAAATATCAAAAATCCTGTCATAGGTCTACATCTGCTGTGTATTGACATTACACTGATGAAGTTTGAAGCAAATCAGGTAAAAATAAGAGGGTGATCTCAAAACATTTCAAAAAGTGATACACTTCCTGCTGCCAGTTGGTGGCGCTATAACTTTGACTCACAATAGTCACATCCATGTGATCAGACTCCTATAACGAACACACTCGTGAAGTTTCATAAAGATCAATATATGTATTAAGACGTTATAACACATTTCCTGTTTCCTTTTTCTCGCCATAAATTCGTTGCCTCGCCACGGCCAAACCGTTCGAGATATCAAAAATCCCCTGGCAATTTTTAATCATCAGTGTCTTGACTTCATGCTGACCGAGTTTGGTGGCGATCGGATTAATCGTCTAGGAGGAGTATATCAAATTCCAGAGCATGCGTTTTTCAAACAACCCTTAATAGCTGACTTCCTGTTGGCGTGGCGATTAACTTAGAGCGCGAAAGTTGTTCGGCCCGATGAGGTCTATATGTGTACCGAGTTTCATACTAATACGTGCAAGCATGTTTAATATATGGACCAAATTTTCAGACTTTTTTCAAGGGGGCGCTGTCGAGCCCCCCTGCCACGCCCGGGTACCAGCCTCTCCGGCGTCCTAATGGCCGCGGATTCCAATGTGTGTGCCAATTTTCAAGAGTTTTTGAGCATGTTAAGGCCCCCAAAAAGCCCCGGAAGACGGAAAAAAAAAAAAAATAAAAAAAATAAAAAATAAATATAGCTGCGAGCAGCGATGGCGGGCCCAAGCCCGGTGGCACCGCCACCCCGGTGGCTTCAGGGCAACTGTGCACAGCGGGCAATAGGCACTTAAAACGGTTAAACATCAAAGGACTATGTCAAATTCACTCCACATTTACTGCACTACAAGGTGCCGTTATAGAGCCCCTCCTCCCTGCCCATTTTCAAAGGATTACATGTGCCAAGTTTTAACATTATTCTGATGAATTTTGAAGCAAATCAGGTAAAAATAAGAGGGTGATCTCAATGTATGCTGAAAGTGACACATTTTCTGCTTCCAGTTGGTGGCGCTATGACTTTGAATCACAATAGTCAAATCCATGTGATCAGCCTTGTACAACGAAGACTAAGCCAAAGTTTCATCAAAATCAATTAATGTATGCAGAAGTTATAACACTTTGTTTCCCTTTTCTTGCCATAAATTCGTTGCCTCGCCACGGCCAAACCGTTTGAGATATCCAAAATCCGTTTGCAATTAAACAACTTCAATGTGTTAGCAACAAGTTAAAAAAGCTTGGTGTAAATTGGATAAACCCTGTAGGAGTAGTAGTATAAAATTCATAGCCTGTTTTTTCAAAAAATTAACATTCAAACCAAAATAGCTGACTTCCTGTTGGTCGGAGCTAATGAATGTAAATTAGAAAATTGTCCGGCTTGATGAGAACAATATGTGTACCGAGTTTGGTGACTGTAGGAAAAACTAACCCCCACTTTTGTCAAAAGGTGGCGCTACTGAGCCCCTCCACCACGCCCATTTCTATGGCTTTGTCCATGTCTACTGGTTGACAATATTGATGTGTGTGTCGAGTTTCATGCAATTTGAAGCATGTTAAGAGCCTCAAAAACACTCAAGAATATTATTACAGTTTGACCTGTTGCCATGGCAACAATATTTCAAATATCAAAAATCCTGTCATAGGTCTACATCTGCTGTGTATTGACATTACACTGATGAAGTTTGAAGCAAATCAGGTAAAAATAAGAGGGTGATCTCAAAGCATTTTAAAAGTGATTCACTTCTTGCTGCCATTTGGTGGCGCTATAACTTTGACTCACAATAGTTACATCCATGTGATCAGACTACTACAACCAACACACTCCTGAAGTTTCATAAACATCAATCAATGTATGCAGAAGTTATAACACATTTCCTGTTTCCCTTTTCTCGCCATAAATTCGTTGCCTCGCCACGGCCAAACCGTTTGAGATATCCAAAATCCGTTTGCAATTAAACAACTTCAATGTGTTCGCAACAAGTTAAAAAAAGCTTGGTGTAAATTGGATAAACCCTGTAGGAGTAGTAGTATAAAATTCATAGCCTGTTTTTTCAAAAAATTAACATTCAAACCAAAATAGCTGACTTCCTGTTGGTCGGAGCTAATGAATGTAAATTAGAAAATTGTCCGGCTTGATGAGAATAATATGTGTACCGAGTTTGGTGACTGTAGGAAAAACTAACCCCCACTTTTGTCAAAAGGTGGCGCTACTGAGCCCCTCCACCACGCCCATTTCTATGGCTTTGTCCATGTCTACTGGTTGACAATATTGATGTGTGTGTCGAGTTTCATGCAATTTGAAGCATGTTAAGAGCCTCAAAAACACTCAAGAATATTATTACAGTTTGACCTGTTGCCATGGCAACAATATTTCAAATATCAAAAATCCTGTCATAGGTCTACATCTGCTGTGTATTGACATTACACTGATGAAGTTTGAAGCAAATCAGGTAAAAATAAGAGGGTGATCTCAAAACATTTCAAAAAGTGATACACTTCCTGCTGCCAGTTGGTGGCGCTATAACTTTGACTCACAATAGTCACATCCATGTGATCAGATTCCTATAACGAACACACTCGTGAAGTTTCATAAAGATCAATATATGTATTAAGACGTTATAACACATTTCCTGTTTCCTTTTTCTCGCCATAAATTCATTGCCTCGCCACGGCCAAACCGTTCGAGATATCAAAAATCCCCTGGCAATTTTTAATCATCAGTGTCTTGACTTCATGCTGACCGAGTTTGGTGGCGATCGGATTAATCGTCTAGGAGGAGTATATCAAATTCCAGAGCATGCGTTTTTCAAACAACCCTTAATAGCTGACTTCCTGTTGGCGTGGCGATTAACTTAGAGCGCGAAAGTTGTTCGGCCCGATGAGGTCTATATGTGTACCGAGTTTCATACTAATACGTGCAAGCATGTTTAATATATGGACCAAATTTTCAGACTTTTTTCAAGGGGGCGCTGTCGAGCCCCCCTGCCACGCCCGGGTACCAGCCTCTCCGGCGTCCTAATGGCCGCGGATTCCAATGTGTGTGCCAATTTTCAAGAGTTTTTGAGCATGTTAAGGCCCCCAAAAAGCCCTGGAAGACGGAAAAAAAAAAAAAAAAAAAAAAAAAATAATAATAATAAATATAGCTGCGAGCAGCGATGGCGGGCCCAAGCCCGGTGGCACCGCCACCCCGGTGGCTTCAGGGCAACTGTGCACGGCGGGCAATAGGCATTTAAAACGGTAAAACATCAAAGGACTATGTCAAATTCACTCCACATTTACTGCACTACAAGGTGCCGATATAGAGCCCCTCCTCCCTGCCCATTTTCAAAGGTTTGCATGTGCCAAGTTTTAACATTATTCTGATGAATTTTGAAGCAAATCAGGTATAAATAAGAGGGTGATCTCAATGTATGCTGAAAGTGACACATTTTCTGCTTCCAGTTGGTGGCGCTATGACTTTGAATCACAATAGTCACATCCATGTGATCAGCCTTGTACAACGAAGACTAAGCCGGAGTTTCATCAAAATCAATTAATGTATGCAGAAGTTATAACACTTTGTTTCCCTTTTCTTGCCATAAATTCGTTGCCTCGCCACGGCCAAACCGTTTGAGATATCCAAAATCCGTTTGCAATTAAACAACTTCAATGTGTTCGCAACAAGTTAAAAAAAGCTTGGTGTAAATTGGATAAACCCTGTAGGAGTAGTAGTATAAAATTCATAGCCTGTTTTTTCAAAAAATTAACATTCAAACAAAAATAGCCGACTTCCTGTTGGTTGGAGCTAATGAATGTAAATTAGAAAATTGTCCAGCTTGATGAGAACAATATGTGTACCGAGTTTGGTGACTAGGAAAAACTAACCCCCCCACTTTTGACAAAAGGTGGCGCTACTGAGCCCCTTCACCACGCCCATTTCTATGGCTTTGTCCATGTCTACTGGTTGACAATATTGATGTGTGTGTCGAGTTTCATGCAATTTGAAGCATGTTAAGAGCCTCAAAAACACTCAAGAATATTATTACAGTTTGACCTGTTGCCATGGCAACAATATTTCAAATATCAAAAATCCTGTCATAGGTCTACATATGCTGTGTATTGACATTACACTGATGAAGTTTGAAGCAAATCAGGTAAAAATAAGAGGGTGATCTCAAAGCATTTCAAAAAGTGATACACTTCCTGCTGCCAGTTGGTGGCGCTATAACTTTGAGTCACAATAGTCACATCCATGTGATCAGACTACTACAACCAACACACTCGTGAAGTTTCATAAAGATCAATATATGTATGCAGACGTTATAACACATTTCCTGTTTCCTTTTTCTCGCCATAAATTCATTGCCTCGCCACGGCCAAACCGTTCGAGATATAAAAAATCCGCTGGCAATTTTTAATCATCAATGTCTTGACTTCATGCTGACCGAGTTTGGTGGCGATCGGATTAATCGTCTAGGAGGAGTATATCAAATTCCAGAGCATGCGTTTTTCAAACAACCCTTAATAGCTGACTTCCTGTTGGCGTGGCGTTTAACTTAGAGCACGAAAGTTGTTCGGCCCGATCAGGTCTATATGTGTACCGAGTTTCATACTAATACGTGCAAGCGTGTTTAATATATGGACCAAATTTTCAGACTTTTTTCAAGGGGGCGCTGTCGAGCCCCCCTGCCACGCCCGGGTACCAGCCTCTGGGGCGTCCTAATGGCCGCGGATTCCAATGTGTGTGCCAATTTTCAAGAGTTTTTGAGCATGTTAAGGCCCCCAAAAAGCCCCGGAAGACGGAAAAAAAAATAAAAAATAAAAAAAATAAAAAATAAATATAGCTGCGAGCAGCGATGGCGGGCCCAAGCCCGGTGGCACCGCCACCCCGGTGGCTTCAGGGCAACTGTGCACAGCGGGCAATAGGCACTTAAAACGGTTAAACATCAAAGGACTATGTCAAATTCACTCCACATTTACTGCACTACAAGGTGCCGTTATAGAGCCCCTCCTCCCTGCCCATTTTCAAAGGATTACATGTGCCAAGTTTTAACATTATTCTGATGAATTTTGAAGCAAATCAGGTAAAAATAAGAGGGTGATCTCAATGTATGCTGAAAGTGACACATTTTCTGCTTCCAGTTGGTGGCGCTATGACTTTGAATCACAATAGTCAAATCCATGTGATCAGCCTTGTACAACGAAGACTAAGCCAAAGTTTCATCAAAATCAATTAATGTATGCAGAAGTTATAACACTTTGTTTCCCTTTTCTTGCCATAAATTCGTTGCCTCGCCACGGCCAAACCGTTTGAGATATCCAAAATCCGTTTGCAATTAAACAACTTCAATGTGTTAGCAACAAGTTAAAAAAGCTTGGTGTAAATTGGATAAACCCTGTAGGAGTAGTAGTATAAAATTCATAGCCTGTTTTTTCAAAAAATTAACATTCAAACCAAAATAGCTGACTTCCTGTTGGTCGGAGCTAATGAATGTAAATTAGAAAATTGTCCGGCTTGATGAGAATAATATGTGTACCGAGTTTGGTGACTGTAGGAAAAACTAACCCCCACTTTTGTCAAAAGGTGGCGCTACTGAGCCCCTCCACCACGCCCATTTCTATGGCTTTGTCCATGTCTACTGGTTGACAATATTGATGTGTGTGTCGAGTTTCATGCAATTTGAAGCATGTTAAGAGCCTCAAAAACACTCAAGAATATTATTACAGTTTGACCTGTTGCCATGGCAACAATATTTCAAATATCAAAAATCCTGTCATAGGTCTACATCTGCTGTGTATTGACATTACACTGATGAAGTTTGAAGCAAATCAGGTAAAAATAAGAGGGTGATCTCAAAGCATTTTAAAAGTGATTCACTTCTTGCTGCCATTTGGTGGCGCTATAACTTTGACTCACAATAGTTACATCCATGTGATCAGACTACTACAACCAACACACTCCTGAAGTTTCATAAACATCAATCAATGTATGCAGAAGTTATAACACATTTCCTGTTTCCCTTTTCTCGCCATAAATTCGTTGCCTCGCCACGGCCAAACCGTTTGAGATATCCAAAATCCGTTTGCAATTAAACAACTTCAATGTGTTCGCAACAAGTTAAAAAAAGCTTGGTGTAAATTGGATAAACCCTGTAGGAGTAGTAGTATAAAATTCATAGCCTGTTTTTTCAAAAAATTAACATTCAAACCAAAATAGCTGACTTCCTGTTGGTCGGAGCTAATGAATGTAAATTAGAAAATTGTCCGGCTTGATGAGAATAATATGTGTACCGAGTTTGGTGACTGTAGGAAAAACTAACCCCCCCACTTTTGTCAAAAGGTGGCGCTACTGAGCCCCTCCACCACGCCCATTTCTATGGCTTTGTCCATGTCTACTGGTTGACAATATTGATGTGTGTGTCGAGTTTCATGCAATTTGAAGCATGTTAAGAGCCTCAAAAACACTCAAGAATATTATTACAGTTTGACCTGTTGCCATGGCAACAATATTTCAAATATCAAAAATCCTGTCATAGGTCTACATCTGCTGTGTATTGACATTACACTGATGAAGTTTGAAGCAAATCAGGTAAAAATAAGAGGGTGATCTCAAAACATTTCAAAAAGTGATACACTTCCTGCTGCCAGTTGGTGGCGCTATAACTTTGACTCACAATAGTCACATCCATGTGATCAGATTCCTATAACGAACACACTCGTGAAGTTTCATAAAGATCAATATATGTATTAAGACGTTATAACACATTTCCTGTTTCCTTTTTCTCGCCATAAATTCATTGCCTCGCCACGGCCAAACCGTTCGAGATATCAAAAATCCCCTGGCAATTTTTAATCATCAGTGTCTTGACTTCATGCTGACCGAGTTTGGTGGCGATCGGATTAATCGTCTAGGAGGAGTATATCAAATTCCAGAGCATGCGTTTTTCAAACAACCCTTAATAGCTGACTTCCTGTTGGCGTGGCGATTAACTTAGAGCGCGAAAGTTGTTCGGCCCGATGAGGTCTATATGTGTACCGAGTTTCATACTAATACGTGCAAGCATGTTTAATATATGGACCAAATTTTCAGACTTTTTTCAAGGGGGCGCTGTCGAGCCCCCCTGCCACGCCCGGGTACCAGCCTCTCCGGCGTCCTAATGGCCGCGGATTCCAATGTGTGTGCCAATTTTCAAGAGTTTTTGAGCATGTTAAGGCCCCCAAAAAGCCCCGGAAGACGGAAAAAAAAAAAAAAAAAAAAAAAAAAAAAATAATAATAATAAATATAGCTGCGAGCAGCGATGGCGGGCCCAAGCCCGGTGGCACCGCCACCCCGGTGGCTTCAGGGCAACTGTGCACGGCGGGCAATAGGCATTTAAAACGGTAAAACATCAAAGGACTATGTCAAATTCACTCCACATTTACTGCACTACAAGGTGCCGATATAGAGCCCCTCCTCCCTGCCCATTTTCAAAGGTTTGCATGTGCCAAGTTTTAACATTATTCTGATGAATTTTGAAGCAAATCAGGTATAAATAAGAGGGTGATCTCAATGTATGCTGAAAGTGACACATTTTCTGCTTCCAGTTGGTGGCGCTATGACTTTGAATCACAATAGTCACATCCATGTGATCAGCCTTGTACAACGAAGACTAAGCCGGAGTTTCATCAAAATCAATTAATGTATGCAGAAGTTATAACACTTTGTTTCCCTTTTCTTGCCATAAATTCGTTGCCTCGCCACGGCCAAACCGTTTGAGATATCCAAAATCCGTTTGCAATTAAACAACTTCAATGTGTTCGCAACAAGTTAAAAAAAGCTTGGTGTAAATTGGATAAACCCTGTAGGAGTAGTAGTATAAAATTCATAGCCTGTTTTTTCAAAAAATTAACATTCAAACAAAAATAGCCGACTTCCTGTTGGTTGGAGCTAATGAATGTAAATTAGAAAATTGTCCAGCTTGATGAGAACAATATGTGTACCGAGTTTGGTGACTAGGAAAAACTAACCCCCCCACTTTTGACAAAAGGTGGCGCTACTGAGCCCCTTCACCACGCCCATTTCTATGGCTTTGTCCATGTCTACTGGTTGACAATATTGATGTGTGTGTCGAGTTTCATGCAATTTGAAGCATGTTAAGAGCCTCAAAAACACTCAAGAATATTATTACAGTTTGACCTGTTGCCATGGCAACAATATTTCAAATATCAAAAATCCTGTCATAGGTCTACATATGCTGTGTATTGACATTACACTGATGAAGTTTGAAGCAAATCAGGTAAAAATAAGAGGGTGATCTCAAAGCATTTCAAAAAGTGATACACTTCCTGCTGCCAGTTGGTGGCGCTATAACTTTGAGTCACAATAGTCACATCCATGTGATCAGACTACTACAACCAACACACTCGTGAAGTTTCATAAAGATCAATATATGTATGCAGACGTTATAACACATTTCCTGTTTCCTTTTTTTCGCCATAAATTCATTGCCTCGCCACGGCCAAACCGTTCGAGATATAAAAAATCCGCTGGCAATTTTTAATCATCAATGTCTTGACTTCATGCTGACCGAGTTTGGTGGCGATCGGATTAATCGTCTAGGAGGAGTATATCAAATTCCAGAGCATGCGTTTTTCAAACAACCCTTAATAGCTGACTTCCTGTTGGCGTGGCGTTTAACTTAGAGCACGAAAGTTGTTCGGCCCGATCAGGTCTATATGTGTACCGAGTTTCATACTAATACGTGCAAGCGTGTTTAATATATGGACCAAATTTTCAGACTTTTTTCAAGGGGGCGCTGTCGAGCCCCCCTGCCACGCCCGGGTACCAGCCTCTGGGGCGTCCTAATGGCCGCGGATTCCAATGTGTGTGCCAATTTTCAAGAGTTTTTGAGCATGTTAAGGCCCCCAAAAAGCCCCGGAAGACGGAAAAAAAAAAAAAAAATAAAAAAAATAAAAAATAAATATAGCTGCGAGCAGCGATGGCGGGCCCAAGCCCGGTGGCACCGCCACCCCGGTGGCTTCAGGGCAACTGTGCACAGCGGGCAATAGGCACTTAAAACGGTTAAACATCAAAGGACTATGTCAAATTCACTCCACATTTACTGCACTACAAGGTGCCGTTATAGAGCCCCTCCTCCCTGCCCATTTTCAAAGGATTACATGTGCCAAGTTTTAACATTATTCTGATGAATTTTGAAGCAAATCAGGTAAAAATAAGAGGGTGATCTCAATGTATGCTGAAAGTGACACATTTTCTGCTTCCAGTTGGTGGCGCTATGACTTTGAATCACAATAGTCAAATCCATGTGATCAGCCTTGTACAACGAAGACTAAGCCAAAGTTTCATCAAAATCAATTAATGTATGCAGAAGTTATAACACTTTGTTTCCCTTTTCTTGCCATAAATTCGTTGCCTCGCCACGGCCAAACCGTTTGAGATATCCAAAATCCGTTTGCAATTAAACAACTTCAATGTGTTAGCAACAAGTTAAAAAAGCTTGGTGTAAATTGGATAAACCCTGTAGGAGTAGTAGTATAAAATTCATAGCCTGTTTTTTCAAAAAATTAACATTCAAACCAAAATAGCTGACTTCCTGTTGGTCGGAGCTAATGAATGTAAATTAGAAAATTGTCCGGCTTGATGAGAATAATATGTGTACCGAGTTTGGTGACTGTAGGAAAAACTAACCCCCACTTTTGTCAAAAGGTGGCGCTACTGAGCCCCTCCACCACGCCCATTTCTATGGCTTTGTCCATGTCTACTGGTTGACAATATTGATGTGTGTGTCGAGTTTCATGCAATTTGAAGCATGTTAAGAGCCTCAAAAACACTCAAGAATATTATTACAGTTTGACCTGTTGCCATGGCAACAATATTTCAAATATCAAAAATCCTGTCATAGGTCTACATCTGCTGTGTATTGACATTACACTGATGAAGTTTGAAGCAAATCAGGTAAAAATAAGAGGGTGATCTCAAAGCATTTTAAAAGTGATACACTTCTTGCTGCCATTTGGTGGCGCTATAACTTTGACTCACAATAGTTACATCCATGTGATCAGACTACTACAACCAACACACTCCTGAAGTTTCATAAACATCAATCAATGTATGCAGAAGTTATAACACATTTCCTGTTTCCCTTTTCTTGCCATAAATTCGTTGCCTCGCCACGGCCAAACCGTTTGAGATATCCAAAATCCGTTTGCAATTAAACAACTTCAATGTGTTAGCAACAAGTTAAAAAAAGCTTGGTGTAAATTGGATAAACCCTGTAGGAGTAGTAGTATAAAATTCATAGCCTGTTTTTTCAAAAAATTAACATTCAAACCAAAATAGCTGACTTCCTGTTGGTCGGAGCTAATGAATGTAAATTAGAAAATTGTCCGGCTTGATGAGAATAATATGTGTACCGAGTTTGGTGACTGTAGGAAAAACTAACCCCCCACTTTTGTCAAAAGGTGGCGCTACTGAGCCCCTCCACCACGCCCATTTCTATGGCTTTGTCCATGTCTACTGGTTGACAATATTGATGTGTGTGTCGAGTTTCATGCAATTTGAAGCATGTTAAGAGCCTCAAAAACACTCAAGAATATTATTACAGTTTGACCTGTTGCCATGGCAACAATATTTCAAATATCAAAAATCCTGTCATAGGTCTACATCTGCTGTGTATTGACATTACACTGATGAAGTTTGAAGCAAATCAGGTAAAAATAAGAGGGTGATCTCAAAGCATTTTAAAAGTGATACACTTCTTGCTGCCATTTGGTGGCGCTATAACTTTGACTCACAATAGTTACATCCATGTGATCAGACTACTACAACCAACACACTCCTGAAGTTTCATAAACATCAATCAATGTATGCAGAAGTTATAACACATTTCCTGTTTCCCTTTTCTCGCCATAAATTCGTTGCCTCGCCACGGCCAAACCGTTTGAGATATCCAAAATCCGTTTGCAATTAAACAACTTCAATGTGTTCGCAACAAGTTAAAAAAAGCTTGGTGTAAATTGGATAAACCCTGTAGGAGTAGTAGTATAAAATTCATAGCCTGTTTTTTCAAAAAATTAACATTCAAACCAAAATAGCTGACTTCCTGTTGGTCGGAGCTAATGAATGTAAATTAGAAAATTGTCCGGCTTGATGAGAATAATATGTGTACCGAGTTTGGTGACTGTAGGAAAAACTAACCCCCACTTTTGTCAAAAGGTGGCGCTACTGAGCCCCTCCACCACGCCCATTTCTATGGCTTTGTCCATGTCTACTGGTTGACAATATTGATGTGTGTGTCGAGTTTCATGCAATTTGAAGCATGTTAAGAGCCTCAAAACCACTCAAGAATATTATTACAGTTTGACCTGTTGCCATGGCAACAATATTTCAAATATCAAAAATCCTGTCATAGGTCTACATCTGCTGTGTATTGACATTACACTGATGAAGTTTGAAGCAAATCAGGTAAAAATAAGAGGGTGATCTCAAAACATTTCAAAAAGTGATACACTTCCTGCTGCCAGTTGGTGGCGCT
Source organism: Chanodichthys erythropterus (assembly GCF_024489055.1). Classification (NCBI taxonomy): domain Eukaryota; kingdom Metazoa; phylum Chordata; class Actinopteri; order Cypriniformes; family Xenocyprididae; genus Chanodichthys; species Chanodichthys erythropterus. The sequence continues at coordinate 38,375,031 of NC_090235.1, forward strand.
ATAACTTTGACTCACAATAGTCACATCCATGTGATCAGACTCCTATAACGAACACACTCGTGAAGTTTCATAAAGATCAATATATGTATTAAGACGTTATAACACATTTCCTGTTTCCTTTTTCTCGCCATAAATTCGTTGCCTCGCCACGGCCAAACCGTTCGAGATATCAAAAATCCCCTGGCAATTTTTAATCATCAGTGTCTTGACTTCATGCTGACCGAGTTTGGTGGCGATCGGATTAATCGTCTAGGAGGAGTATATCAAATTCCAGAGCATGCGTTTTTCAAACAACCCTTAATAGCTGACTTCCTGTTGGCGTGGCGATTAACTTAGAGCGCGAAAGTTGTTCGGCCCGATGAGGTCTATATGTGTACCGAGTTTCATACTAATACGTGCAAGCATGTTTAATATATGGACCAAATTTTCAGACTTTTTTCAAGGGGGCGCTGTCGAGCCCCCCTGCCACGCCCGGGTACCAGCCTCTCCGGCGTCCTAATGGCCGCGGATTCCAATGTGTGTGCCAATTTTCAAGAGTTTTTGAGCATGTTAAGGCCCCCAAAAAGCCCCGGAAGACGTAAAAAAAAAAAAAAAAAATAATAATAATAATAATAATAATCCTTAGAAGAACAAGAGGGCCCTGCGCGAATTTTCGCTTGGGCCCTAATAATAATAATCCTTAGAAGAACAAGAGGGCCCTGCGCGCTTAATTCGCTTGGGCCCTAATAAATATAGCTGCGAGCAGCGATGGCGGGCCCAAGCCCGGTGGCACCGCCACCCCGGTGGCTTCAGGGCAACTGTGCACAGCGGGCAATAGGCACTTAAAACGGTTAAACATCAAAGGACTATGTCAAATTCACTCCACATTTACTGCACTACAAGGTGCCGCTATAGAGCCCCTCCTCCCTGCCCATGTTCAAAGGATTACATGTGCCAAGTTTTAACATTATTCTGATGAATTTTGAAGCAAATCAGGTAAAAATAAGAGGGTGATCTCAATGTATGCTGAAAGTGACACATTTTCTGCTTCCAGTTGGTGGCGCTATGACTTTGAATCACAATACTCAAATCCATGTGATTAGCCTTGTACAACGAAGACTAAGCCAAAGTTTCATCAAAATCAATTAATGTATGCAGAAGTTATAACACTTTGTTTCCCTTTTCTTGCCATAAATTTGTTGCCTCGCCACGGCCAAACCGTTTGAGATATCCAAAATCCGTTTGCAATTAAACAACTTCAATGTGTTAGCAACAAGTTAAAAAAAGCTTGGTGTAAATTGGATAAACCCTGTAGGAGTAGTAGTATAAAATTCATAGCCTGTTTTTTCAAAAAATTAACATTCAAACCAAAATAGCTGACTTCCTGTTGGTCGGAGCTAATGAATGTAAATTAGAAAATTGTCCGGCTTGATGAGAATAATATGTGTACCGAGTTTGGTGACTGTAGGAAAAACTAACCCCCCCACTTTTGTCAAAAGGTGGCGCTACTGAGCCCCTCCACCACGCCCATTTCTATGGCTTTGTCCATGTCTACTGGTTGACAATATTGATGTGTGTGTCGAGTTTCATGCAATTTGAAGCATGTTAAGAGCCTCAAAAACACTCAAGAATATTATTACAGTTTGACCTGTTGCCATGGCAACAATATTTCAAATATCAAAAATCCTGTCATAGGTCTACATCTGCTGTGTATTGACATTACACTGATGAAGTTTGAAGCAAATCAGGTAAAAATAAGAGGGTGATCTCAAAGCATTTTAAAAGTGATACACTTCTTGCTGCCATTTGGTGGCGCTATAACTTTGACTCACAATAGTTACATCCATGTGATCAGACTACTACAACCAACACACTCCTGAAGTTTCATAAACATCAATCAATGTATGCAGAAGTTATAACACATTTCCTGTTTCCCTTTTCTCGCCATAAATTCGTTGCCTCGCCACGGCCAAACCGTTTGAGATATCCAAAATCCGTTTGCAATTAAACAACTTCAATGTGTTCGCAACAAGTTAAAAAAAGCTTGGTGTAAATTGGATAAACCCTGTAGGAGTAGTAGTATAAAATTCATAGCCTGTTTTTTCAAAAAATTAACATTCAAACCAAAATAGCTGACTTCCTGTTGGTCGGAGCTAATGAATGTAAATTAGAAAATTGTCCGGCTTGATGAGAATAATATGTGTACCGAGTTTGGTGACTGTAGGAAAAACTAACCCCCCCACTTTTGTCAAAAGGTGGCGCTACTGAGCCCCTCCACCACGCCCATTTCTATGGCTTTGTCCATGTCTACTGGTTGACAATATTGATGTGTGTGTCGAGTTTCATGCAATTTGAAGCATGTTAAGAGCCTCAAAAACACTCAAGAATATTATTACAGTTTGACCTGTTGCCATGGCAACAATATTTCAAATATCAAAAATCCTGTCATAGGTCTACATCTGCTGTGTATTGACATTACACTGATGAAGTTTGAAGCAAATCAGGTAAAAATAAGAGGGTGATCTCAAAACATTTCAAAAAGTGATACACTTCCTGCTGCCAGTTGGTGGCGCTATAACTTTGACTCACAATAGTCACATCCATGTGATCAGACTCCTATAACGAACACACTCGTGAAGTTTCATAAAGATCAATATATGTATTAAGACGTTATAACACATTTCCTGTTTCCTTTTTCTCGCCATAAATTCGTTGCCTCGCCACGGCCAAACCGTTCGAGATATCAAAAATCCCCTGGCAATTTTTAATCATCAGTGTCTTGACTTCATGCTGACCGAGTTTGGTGGCGATCGGATTAATCGTCTAGGAGGAGTATATCAAATTCCAGAGCATGCGTTTTTCAAACAACCCTTAATAGCTGACTTCCTGTTGGCGTGGCGATTAACTTAGAGCGCGAAAGTTGTTCGGCCCGATGAGGTCTATATGTGTACCGAGTTTCATACTAATACGTGCAAGCATGTTTAATATATGGACCAAATTTTCAGACTTTTTTCAAGGGGGCGCTGTCGAGCCCCCCTGCCACGCCCGGATACCAGCCTCTCCGGCGTCCTAATGGCCGCGGATTCCAATGTGTGTGCCAATTTTCAAGAGTTTTTGAGCATGTTAAGGCCCCCAAAAAGCCCCGGAAGACGGAAAAAAAAAAAAAAAAAATAAATAAATAAATAAATAATAATAATCCTTAGAAGAACAAGAGGGCCCTGCGCGAATTTTCGCTTGGGCCCTAATAATCCTTAGAAGAACAAGAGGGCCCTCTCGAATTTTCGCTTGGGCCCTAATAATCCTTAGAAGAACAAGAGGGCCCTGCGCGAATTTTCGCTTGGGCCCTAATAATCCTTAGAAGAACAAGAGGGCCCTGCGCGAATTTTCGCTTGGGCCCTAATAACCAATTGTCTTTGGATATTATGAAATCCCAATTAAGTTTCTAGCAAAATATGCACTTCATAAGGCCTGATCTGAATGAACCATCAATCATTAATTTAACCCTTTTATCGCTGCTTAGGCAGGATTATTAGACTTTATTTCACTGCATCAGTTCGACTAGAATCTGGAGGTATTGCATTTGTCGTTTGTGTCTTTAAATGGGGATTCACTTTGTCAGCATCTCTGGCTTGGAGAAATGTGCTTCCCAGGTTTATTGCTGAAGGTCTTTTCGGGTCCGGATTGATGTCGTGGAAAGGAAAGAATGAAGTCTCCCTCATGGCTGAAGTTAGAAGTTTTAATGCAGCCAAAGACCGTAGCGTTGTTGATTAAACTTTGCGGCAAAACTTAACTTAGAACACAAGACTCTGAACAGAGAAGAAAGAAAACGTAAATAAAAAGAAAGGAAAGTGAGTGAGAATAGAGAAAGCTAGATGGCTTGAATGAAACTGCTTGTCTGCTCTTCATCATCTGCTCGTCATTGTCTTTTTCTTTGTCTGGCTTATCTTAATCTTGTTCTTGTTCTTTGTCATTCTGATCTGACTATTTAACCTAAGTGTTTGATCCAACCTCTTTGAGGAGTTCTGACTAATCAGGTATCGTCTTTGTTTCAGAGGTGGCTTTTCTACTCCCCTGAACATAAATTAAATGTTATCTCCTAGTCTTGTAACTTTCCTGCTCTCAGCCGAGATTACAGATAATACAATACATTTTACACAGATTTCATTCAAGCCAAAATTTGACTTATGAGTAGAGATTTCAATTCATACCAGACAAGGCACACTTTCCACACTTTCAATAAGCCATTCAATATTTATAACAATTACATGAATTGTGAGTGTTCTAAGCATAACTGGTCACATAAAGAATGTGTATAGAATATGATATAGAATAATGCAGGTGAACAATGTTTGATTGCAAGTCTGTTTAGAAATGTTTGATGCATTTTTTATATGTAAAGGGAGTCTCTGTGGATTTTCCTGGGGGTTTCAAGTTAGTGTCACTCAGAGGTCACTCAGAAGAAACAGGCCTGCATTATCTCTCTGTCTCAGGAGATCAAAAGACTCCGTCTTTTCAACCATTTGGTCTTTTACAAATTGCTTATGTTTGACACCTCTTTCCTCAGCTAAGCTCAACTTTTACAAGCTTGCAAGATCATAAAGTACTTAGCAGGGGGTGTTAGTAGACTGAATGGAGCCACAAATGAGTTTCTCTGATTTTGGTCCTGCGTGTTGATTTGGAAATTTGGAGTGTTGAGGTGAGTTAGTTTGAAGTTTTGTTTGAATTAATCATTTGGAAGATTTATTGGTCCCACTTTATATTATGTGGCCTTAACTACTATGTACTTACATCAAAAAATAAGTACAATGTACTTATTGGGTTCATATTGAATTGCAAAACACATTTGCAGCTATCGAGGTGGGGTATGGGTAAGGTTAGGGAAAGCTTTGGTAGTATGTGTAGTTTTAAGTGTAGCGGTAAGGGTTAAGGGATGGGTCAACAGTGTAATTATAAATGTAATTACAGAAATTAATTATGGATGTAATTAAATGCATGTGTTTTTAAAATATAAGTACAATGTAAAAACATGTATGTACACAATAAGTGCATTGTATCAAATGATTAATTTAAATGTAAGTACATAGTAGTTAATGCCACTTAATATAAAGTGGGTCCAATTTATTTGTCTTGTTTATCCTCAATTCCTACATTCCCCCTTCGTTAGGCGATGTGTTAAGATGAAGACATCGGCGAATGCTGGAGAAACACAGGCAGAAGAAGCACACACATACACAGCAAATAACAAGACAACACCTCCATGGCCACCGTACTGGTGCATGGCATTAGACTATCTGAGTACTAACAGTTTAAGTTCATTTTCTCAATATAGTTTATCACATTTAATATAATTTTAGTTCAATTTCAGAATTGTTATTCTAATTTGTCTTGGTATGGTCACTCTTTGATCAAATTATGTTATTAAATTTACCTTTGTTTGTTTTCTTCTCTTTTAAATTGTTTTAGGTTGAGATCGTTTCACCTTTCATTTTCTGGTGACATCATTTGTGGTAAAAATGGTGTGACCCATTATGCATGGAGCTCTCTGAATCACGTTCAATTTTAAGGTGGCTTTCTGACATTAAGCATGGTGCGTCAATCCTAATATCATGAACTTGACCCTTATGGGGTAGGCAGGCATTCTACCTTATAAAAGAAGGAGGAAAGGAAAGGAAAGGAAAGGAAAGGAAAGGAAAGGAAAGGAAAGGAAAGGAAAGGAAAGGAAAGGAAAGGAAGAGGTAAAACAAAACAAATCAGTTGATTGTTTCCTGGTATGGCTAACACTTCTGTTGCGCAGCTAAGGTGTCATGTATCATAACTTAATGAGAGGTGTTCTACTTGTTGTATAGATAGTTGCATGTTTTTTTATGGTGAATGTAGCTAAGTCAATGTTAAGCTATGTTCTGAAACTAGTTTCTACCTGTTTTTCTACATGTTTTCCATGGTAGATTAATGTAGTGGTTAATGTTTGTATGTTGGTGAGTATGTTAGTTTTGTAGCGTAGTGTAGTGTATGTATTGTCAGATCTGTTTCAGTCTGCTTTGCTCCCCCATTTTCTTGAGGGCTTAGATGAATATTGGCTCTTTGCATCTTTGACTTGGGACAAGGCATCGTCTATAATCTGATGGGAGTCAGTCCATTAAGGCAGGAATTTCTTTGGCAGAAAGTGGGAGGTAGTTTGACATGGCTGTGTTAAGCTGGCGTGCAAAACTTTGTCTCATACGTTGCATTCCTTTTGTGATGCTTTCTGGTTGTGACAGACTGTCTGACCTTCTGTGTTTACTGTGTTCACTGTTGGCATGGCTCTTGAGTTGGGAGCTCGTTTGGTGGTTTCTTGGTGAGTGATGGGTAATCAGAACTGTGTTTTCTGGTACCCCTGGGTTTTCGTCGGTGGTTGGCAGTGAGAGACCCCTTTGTTCTGTATTGTTGTAGAACAGGTGGTAGTCATCTCCATTAGGAAGGTGTGTTAGATGATCACTGACCTTCTTTTCCATCTCTAGACATAATGAGGGTGACTCATCATTGTGGTCATCCGTGTTTGTGTAGTGGTTTAAAAAGATCATTATGATTAACTTTTACAGTTCATAACTATTATCAGTTTGTTAACTGCTATATGAAGAGTGCTACGTCAAAATGATTAATTCATGTGATGTGTATTATTGTTCTAATTCTGTTGGTTAACAAAAAATTAGATGTAATTCAAGGAGTGTCCAGTAGAGGGAACTCAAAGGCTGCCGGGAGTAGCTGACGCGAACTATGCTGTGCGTCACAGCCAATACAGCTCAGCACGCAGACAACAGCACGAGTCCGTGTCTCTTTTATTAATATATATTTTCCCCCTTTTCAAGGTATGGAATTTTTATTAATGCTTTCCTTGTCATAAGTTAAGATTGCACAGTCATTTGTAATGCTTTTTATTTTTTGAACGTGCTTAGAATGTGAGGGTTAATGGTTTGATTGTCATGTTAACTATGCTAACCACGAGGAAATCGTGGGTAAAATTGTATTGTCTATCAATCTAAATGGTTGGGAGCAAATATTTTGTTGAATGTAGCCCATGTTATTTTGTATTTCATGTTTAACTTGTTGATTGATAATGGGCTACTGAAATATTGTTCAAATAGTTATTTTATTTTATTTTACTTTCAAATAAGTCATAAAAGTGGATACAGAGGACTGAATGTTTACAAAATGTAGGTTTAGTGTCATTATAAAACAATTATAAAAGTGAAAAGTTATGAAGATGTAACCAAAGAAGTATTTGAATGACAGTGTTATACTGACTGTGATACATCTGCATCTCTTATCTAGACTGGATATTAACGTGATGCTTTAGTCTGGAAATTAATGTCTTGTTGTGTGCATTCAATGTAATGTTATATGATATATGCTGTGCGACACAGCCAATACAGCTCAGCACGCAGACAACAGCACGAGTCCGTGTCTCTTTTATTAATATATATTTTCCCCCTTTTCAAGGGGTACAACATTTTGGAGGCCCCAGCGAGGATGGATGGTCCCTGGTCCTGCTGATCAATGTAGTGCCCTATGACGACATCCCACCTTGCAACCACAACCACAGTGATAGGAGGTCAGCGGTGTGCAGTAGTCTCACAACCGGATGGGCAGAAGTGCGAGTAATCTGAGGTTCCTTACTCTAACCAGGAGAAGCTACAAGTTCTTCCCAACAAAGTAGACATTCTGCTTTACACTGACACTGACCATTTATTTCGCAACCAACATGGACATGCTAGAGGACCTGAAACTTGAAGTAGTTGGGACACTTTATACACTGAGTAGTGATCAGTTGACTGCAGTGTGTGACTTTCTAGATATTGTTGGTACTGAAATTGAGAATGTTCTGGGGAAAAGTCGTTCATTTCTAATTGCACACATTGTGAAGTATATTGAGAGAGATGAGGTACAGGAACTTGAGGACCAAGGTATGTCGTTCCTCCTTAACCTGAAAGACAAAATTGTTGAAATTCAATTACCACTTGAAACTCAGCCTGCAATCCAGATTTCTGTAGAGCCAAAACAATCAGTTCAGGTCTCAGAACAGGAAAGGCTGCAAAAACAGATTGATGCATTGCAGTTAGCTCTACAATTATCATTACAGCAAACACAAAGTGAAACAAAACATGAAGTGACAGTGAGCCAAACAAACCAGAACAGTAGTCCAGCAAAAGACCTCAACCAACCATTTGTATGGCAAAGAGAGTTTAAAATATCTGACCAAATCGGAGAACCAGGACAAAAAGATAAACTCAGTTTCTCTAGCCTGGCTCATCAGATTGAGAATGGAATAAAGAAAAATGTACCTGAACACGAAATAGTCCATGCAGTCATCAAAGCAATTGCACCTGGAATGCAACTACGCAGTTACTTAGAGGGCAAAGGCAATTTAACATTACCTACCTTGAGGAGAATTCTTTGCTCACATTACCAGGAGAGGGGCGCAACCGAACTGTACAAACAACTCATGTCAGAGGCCCAAGACAATAAAGAAACCCCTCAGAACTTTCTCATTCGTGCATTAGATTTGAGGCAGAAAATTCTTTTTGCATCACAGGAAGCTGAGTCTAGCCTCAAGTACGATCCTATTCTGGTGCAAAATATGTTTCTCCACACAGTGCTTACCGGCCTGCAAAACGACTACATCAGAGGTGACCTCAAGCCATACCTGCAACAAACAGACGTGAGTGATGAACTGTTGTTAGAGAAATTGAACATTGCATGCATGACTGAGGCAGAGAGACAAAGTAAAAAGAAAACTGCAGTCCAACATCGGCCGATGGTGCACTCAGTTGAATGCACTGATGTTCCAGCACCTACAGAGAAGAAAGGGAAAACGTTACCTCAGGAAAATAAGAATAAACACAGTTCTGACTTGCTAAATGAAATCAGAGAAATCAAATCAGATATGGCACTATTAAAGAACCTTAGTGCTGAAGTGTCACAAATCAGAGAGTCGATTCAACTGCCTCAAGCCAGTGCAGCACAGAATTTGTCCACACCTGGTTTACAAAACAACATGCCAGCAAATCTGATTGATTATTCGTCTCCTGTGTATTGGCCAAAATACAGCCTGGGACAGAGAGGAAGGACTGCTCAATTTCAACAAGGACTTGCTCCTCAACGTCATTTCATGCAGCCCAGGAGTCGTCCTAGGAGGTGTTTAAACTGCCAGCAGAGTGAAACCGATATGTATTGTACACACTGTTACAGATGTGGAAGCAGTGAGCATTTCCTGGCAGGTTGCAGAGTAAGAACCCCAAACTTAGCCAGAGATGGTAATTTAAACGAGGGAGGGTTGCTTCCATGGGACAGGAAGTGACCTACCAATTGTTAAAGTCCCACCAACAGTGCTTGTGTTGTGGCGTGAAGGGGGATTCCCATGATTTCAGACTGTGTACATCATGCCACAAGGCCCTTTACTGCTCTAAGTTATGTCAGGCTCGTCACTGGAGTGAACACAAGAAAGACTGTAAGCAGAATGGACACAAAGATGTGAAAGAATTAAGATTCAAAACGAGAACTAATTCAAACAAAACTTTGAGTGTGGCTGCTTTAGTGGGAAAACAGTGTCTTATTGATTGTTATATCCATGGAGTAAAAACAACAGCATTGTGGGACACAGGTTCTCAAGTTTGTATCATTGATGATTGGTGGAAAAATAATGTATTACCTGATGTGAAGCTGAGGCTTGTCTCCGAGATAATTGATGCATCTGACACACTCCAGATAGTTGCAGCAAATGGACACGATATCCCTTATGTTGGATGGATAGAAGTTACATTTCGGTTGCCAGGAGAAAACAGTGACAGCAGAGATCCTGTCATTCCCATTCTAGTAACAAAGGGAAAACACCTCTCGCATCCTATCATTGGTTTCAATGCTATTGAGCTCATAGTGATCAATAGGACAGGTGAAAGTGCTGATCCAACATGTGGGGAACAGTTGAAGAGAATAGTGAAGATGACTTTCCCGAGATTAGAGACAAACCACATTCAAGCTTTTATAGAACTTGTAAAGGCAGAAAAGTCAAATGAATATGTGGTGAGAACTTCCAGAGAAACGGTATTAATACCCAAGCGTACTTCTCTGCAGGTTGAGTGCCGAATAAAGATGAGCCCACTGAAGGAGGACACCACTTTGATGTTTGAACCTGATGTTGATCCCAAATGGGCAGAAGGGCTAGAGTTCCAGGAGACTCTTGTGCAGGTGAAGAGGGGTGCCCCACCGTACATTGTACTTGATGCTCAAAACCCAACGGATCATGACATTGTCCTGTGTGGCAAAACAGTCATTGGAACAGCACATGGTGTACAAGCTGTTTATCCATCTATGTCATTTGATCAGTCAAGTCAGTCCATACCTGCATCAGTAACTTCCATCCAAACAAGCAGCGTTGAGTCTACCAGTGATGCTTGGGACCCGCCAGTGGATTTGAGTCATCTGAGTCAGCCTGAAAAAGAAATTGTACGCAAAATGTTACGAGAGGAATGTTTGTCATTCTCCAAATCAGATGATGACATCGGATGCATAGAAAATCTAACACTGGAAATATCTCTAAAAGACACAATTCCTGTTGCACGCTCGTACATCTCTGTACCGAAGCCGCTTTATAAGGAAGTAAAAGATTACCTTCATGACCTGATTGCTCAAGGCTGGATATCAAAATCAACATCATCGTATGCATCACCTGTTGTCTGTGTTAGGAAAAGAGATGGAAGCCTGCGCCTTTGTGTGGATTACAGGGAGCTGAATAAGAAGACCCATCCTGATCGTCAGCCAATTCCCCGGGTACAAGATATTCTCGACAACCTGGGTGGGAATTCATGGTTTTCACTATTAGATCAGGGCAAAGCATATCATCAAGGGTTTATGGCGAAGGAGAGTAGACCCCTGACCGCATTCGTAACTCCATGGGGGTTATATGAGTGGATACGAATTCCTTTTGGCTTGATGAATGCTCCAGCTGCCTTTCAAAGGTGTATGGAGGAATGCTTGGAGAGTTTGAGAGACCGTATATGTGTGCCGTACCTAGATGATGTCTTAGTATACAGCAAGTCTTTTGAAGACCACGTCCACCATGTGCGGGAGGTACTTCAGCAGCTTAGACAGTATGGAATTAAACTTAAACCGAGTAAATGTGGAATGTTCAGAAAGGAAATCCGCTATCTTGGAAGAATTGTTTCTGCCGAAGGCAGCAAAGTGGACCCAGCTGATACAGAGGCTGTGCGAGCATGGAAGGAAAAGAGACCAAGCACTGTCGGACAGTTACGAACTGTGATGGGCCTATTAAGCTACTACCGGCAATATATTAAAGATTTTTCAAAGATTGCTGGACCACTATATGACTTACTCAAGAACACCCCAGGAGAGGAAAAGATGTGTCAATCATCAAGGCAAAGCAAACTGAAGAATAGAGGAGTACCTTCTAACCAGCCAATAGTTTGGAAAGCTGAGCACCAAGAGATTTTAGAGCAGTTGATCAACCATCTGGTCAAACCACCTATCCTTGGATTCCCAGATTTTTCGCTGCCCTTTATTCTTCACACGGATGCCTCAAACCAGGGTCTTGGGGCAGTATTATACCAAGAGCAGAATGGCAAGCTCCGTGTAATAGCGTATGGCTCTCGGACACTCACAGCTGCCGAACGAAACTACCATCTCCATTCGGGTAAATTAGAATTCCTCGCCCTTAAGTGGTCGGTGACCGAAAAATTCAGAGACTACTTATACTACGCACCTACATTCACAGTCTTCAGCGATAATAACCCCCTCACGTATGTACTATCCAGTGCAAAACTGAATGCAACTGGTTGTAGGTGGGTAGCTGAGTTAGCCGATTTCCATTTTTCAATTAAGTACCGCCCTGGCCGAGAGAATGCAGATGCCGACAGTTTATCAAGATTGCCTCTCAGCATTGAAGAGATGATGAAACAATGTACAGAGGAATTGTCATCAGACTGTATTGCAGCAACTGCTCAAGCGGTAGAAGTACAAGAAGTTTTGTCATCATGGACATTGTCTGATTCTCCATGTTTATCAGATGGGGGTGGCAACAGCTCTATTCCTGTAGATGAAATACAACAGGCCCAACAGGAGGACCCACACATTGGACCTGTAATAAAAGGTAAATTGATCAGTGTGAGGCCCCGTGGCCACCAAATTAAGTCTCTTACCGCTAAGAGCAGATGTCTCCTTCGAGAGTGGGAGAAGCTCCATGTAGATGCAGATGGGATCCTGAAGCGGAAAACAGCTACCAGGAACCAATTGGTTCTACCTGAAAGATACAAGACAGTTGTATTGAAAGAGTTGCATAATGAGATGGGCCACCAAGGCATCGATCGCACAACATCACTGATCAGAGACCGTTTCTTTTGGCCTCATATGCAACAAGAGGTTGAATATTATGTTGCAAAAAGCTGTTCTTGTTTGAAGCAAAAGAAGCCTTGTAAAGAGACAAGAGCCCCTCTCACTAATATCATCACAACGCAGCCCTTTGAGCTTGTATCGGTAGACTTCCTGCATTTAGACAAATGTAAGGGGGATATGAATATATATTGGTGATAGTCGACAGCTTTACACGGTTTGCACAGGCATACCCCACAACATCAAAGTCTGCTAAAACGGTAGCCTGTTTAATGACTTTGTCCTGCGTTTTGGATTTCCAAAGCGAATACACCACGACCAAGGTGGTGAATTTGAAAATCAGCTTTTGGCCCAGCTGACAAAAAATTGCGATGTCCTCAGTTCCAGAACGACACCATACCACCCACAAGGGAATGGTCAGACAGAGAGATTTAACAGGACCTTACTTCAAATGCTCAAAACTCTGACAGACAAGCAGAAAACGAACTGGAAGGAATCCCTGAATAAGTTAATCTTTGCATATAATAGTACAAAATGTGAGGTCACAGGATTCTCACCTTTCTATCTTCTTTATGGCCGACATCCCAGACTACCAGTAGATCTACTCTTTGGTTTGGAAGAAAGCACGGGTACGGTGAGCCACAAAGAATACCTGCAGAGATGGAGGGAACAGATGAGTGAAGCATGTGAAATAGCAAGGGAGAATGTGGAAAAGGCAGCTGGATGGAGTAAGAAACATTATGATAAGAAACTGAGAAGCACAACCTTGTATCCAGGTGACCGCGTACTTGTTAGGAATCTGACACCAAGAGGAGGTACAGGCAAGTTGCGTAACCATTGGGAAGACACCATCCACACTGTTGTGAGGCAAGTTAAGGAAGATCTCCCGATTTATGAAGTCAAGCCTGAACTGGGGAAGGGAAGGTCTAGAATCCTACACCGAAACCTCTTGCTGTCATGCGATCATTTGCCGATGGAAGGGCACTCCAACAAAGATGTTGACCTAGGGAAAAGAATGACAAAGGACGACAAAAAAAGAAGTGATATTGTTGAAATCAGTAAGGATGAAGAGGAGGATGAGGATGTGTTTTGTGTTTATTACTCACCAAATCAGCAGCACCATGAAGAAAGGTGTAACAAGGATGTTGACGAGTTGGGAAGAGGGATGAGTGGACTGGCTGAGCAGACTGAGGAAATCAGAGACCAATTGGATGTTGTTGGACAAACAGAGGAAGGAGGCCCAGGTGAAAAAGATTGTGATGAGGAACTGATTCAACCTGAGGATTCCCTTGTGATGGGTCAGTGTGAATACGAACAGGTTCAAATTGAGAACACAGCATCACCTGAGCCATGTAATGATTCAACAGCAGATGAGAGACATCCTAGACCTCAGAGAGAAAGACGAGCCCCTCGACTGTTCACTTACGATCACCTCGGTACTCCCACTTGTTATAATACAAGCTGTAGTGGTGAAGTTCAGCAGTTTCAGAACATGCCTTACTGTGGACAGCAAACATTTCCAGTATGGCCAAGCCCAGCGCCATTTTATAATCCTTACTCATATCTTGCATATGGATATCAGAGATAGACTGTGGCATAATACAGGCTGAGAAAACATTGATTTAGTAAAAGCAGCATAGTCCACATGAAACAAAGACCAATAAGCTTATGCTAATAAAAAACAAGTGAATTGCAAGATGTCGGGACGATATTTAATTTTGAGGGGGAGTGTGTAGTGGTTTAAAAAGATCATTATGATTAACTTTTACAGTTCATAACTATTATCAGTTTGTTAACTGCTATATGAAGAGTGCTACGTCAAAATGATTAATTCATGTGATGTGTATTATTGTTCTAATTCTGTTGGTTAACAAAAAATTAGATGTAATTCAAGGAGTGTCCAGTAGAGGGAACTCAAAGGCTGCCGGGAGTAGCTGACGCGAACTATGCTGTGCGTCACAGCCAATACAGCTCAGCACGCAGACAACAGCACGAGTCCGTGTCTCTTTTATTAATATATATTTTCCCCCTTTTCAAGGTATGGAATTTTTATTAATGCTTTCCTTGTCATAAGTTAAGATTGCACAGTCATTTGTAATGCTTTTTATTTTTTGAACGTGCTTAGAATGTGAGGGTTAATGGTTTGATTGTCATGTTAACCATGCTAACCACGAGGAAATCGTGGGTAAAATTGTATTGTCTATCAATCTAAATGGTTGGGAGCAAATATTTTGTTGAATGTAGCCCATGTTATTTTGTATTTCATGTTTAACTTGTTGATTGATAATGGGCTACTGAAATATTGTTCAAATAGTTATTTTATTTTATTTTACTTTCAAATAAGTCATAAAAGTGGATACAGAGGACTGAATGTTTACAAAATGTAGGTTTAGTGTCATTATAAAACAATTATAAAAGTGAAAAGTTATGAAGATGTAACCAAAGAAGTATTTGAATGACAGTGTTATACTGACTGTGATACATCTGCATCTCTTATCTAGACTGGATATTAACGTGATGCTTTAGTCTGGAAATTAATGTCTTGTTGTGTGCATTCAATGTAATGTTATATGATATATGCTGTGCGACACAGCCAATACAGCTCAGCACGCAGACAACAGCATGAGTCCGTGTCTCTTTTATTAATATATATTTTCCCCCTTTTCAAGGGGTACAACATTTACATTGTTTTCAATGTACGCTTTCAGTTGCCTCATTAGTTGTCTTCTGACGTAAAACTATCTTGTTCTTGGGTGTACTCAGTGCTTGTGCTTAACCCTCTGGAGTCTAAGGCTGAATTGGGTGCCTGGAGTAGTTTTGACATGCCCTGACATTTGTGCTTTTTTCAATTGTTTACAAACATATTAATGACAAAAGTCTGTATTCAGCACAAACTATAAATTCAGCACAAACTATTAATGACACTGTATTCAGCACAAACTAGGCTACAATAATATGTGAGTATGTACATGTTTGTATTTTTGAGAGTATTACGTATATGCATGTTTTTTTGAAAAAAATAAAATAAAATAAATCACTGCATGAAAGGCCTCAAAATGCATACTAAATGTTTCTTCACAAGACTTTTGGGAACTGTATATTTTAGTCTAGAGTTTTTGCTTCAAAATTATGTGGAAAATATCCTGCCTACTCAGACACAAAAAAACAATGTATTGATTTTAAATTTCGAAGACACTATTTGTTTAGGGAACCGTATGCGAAGAGGCGTGAATCTTCATGAATAATGCTGTGATTCACACCTGAGGAGATTAAGACCCTGCCCCTAATGAGCCACATAATGAGCCATTAGTTCAGGAATGTGACTGAGTCAACTAAGAAAGAATGCAATGACAAAAGACATATATAATTTTTTGTTTGAAGTTTATTTAAAATATAGTTAACTATATAAATGAGAGTCAAAGACATATTTTGAGTACACAGGTATACCTGGAAATAAATCCTGTTCAAAGATATATGTAAACATCACCCTTTCCTGCTTGTAGTCAGTTATCTCAGTATTATGCAGTCCAATGTGGGCCAATATCTGGTCACTACGTTTATGCATGGTTATTGAAAAAACAAAAAACTGAAGTCACTGAAATAAGTCCAAAAAACAAATATTAAATATGTGTTCACAAGACTTCCGGGTATTGGAGATTGTAGACTAGAATTTTGCTTCAAAATGATGTAACAATTTTCCTGCCTACTCGTTCATATAAAACAATATAGAGATTTAAATTTTGTAAGACACTTTTGTCAAGATGCACAGAATGGAGGTGTGAATCTTCATGAATAATGCTGTGATTCACACCTGAGAAGACAAAGACCCACACAATGACCTGCATAATGACCAGTATAATGAGCGCTTTCAATCAAGTAGGCTATGTGAAAAAAAACTCTGTCAGCTGTATTAACGTTATAGTGTATAATTCTCTTGACAGAAAACATGATTTTTGTGATCTCATGCCTGCACGTTTTATTGCACATCATGTGAAGAACAATTTGTATAGGCCTGTTATAGTTTACATTACAGTACCAGTCAAAAGATTGTATGGATTACTATTATAATGTTTTTAAAAGAAGTCTCATGCTCATCATGCTGTATATCAAAAAATACAGAAAAAACAGCAATACTGTGAAATATTATTACGATTTAAAATAACAGCTTTCTATTTTAATATACTTTAAAATATAATGTATTTCTGTGATGCAAAGCGTCTGAACATTCATGTTACCTCTATGGCATTTCAGGTAGGCTTTTAGCTTAAAAGCATGCACGTTTGGAGAAATATTGTTGGATTCTCATATGTTTATGTCAATTTTCTATTCAGAGGAGTAATATTTATTCAATATTTATTGTCATCACTATGAGCACTGGATACTGTGTTTTCAATTCATACTTGCAGCCGGAGGGCGCTCTGTACACATTTAGTCCACAAATGACTCATATGGTGCGTTCCAAACGGTATATATCGCCCTGCGAAGGGCACTTTGGAGTAAAAACAATCATGGCTGCCATGTTGAAGGGTCTTTCCAAACCAAAGTGCTCAAAACTGGCCGCTTCAAAGGGCCCTTCGGAACAAAGATACTAGGGCTGGGCGATAAAACGATAACGATATGTATCACGATAGACACGTGATCGATATCAATAAAAAATGTGTTCGATAAAACGTTCTATATTTTTTATTCTTCGTCAGAAGAAAACAGAGGTTGCGAAGCAAGTTTGGTTGCATTAACAAAGGCACTCGTTCTCTAGTAACCTAGCAACGTAGGGAGTGACACACTAACAGCTAATCATATAACAGTATCACTTTTGGTTGCGCCATATCGTTGTCTCGTGCTGGTCTGCTGGATTCCTCTTCAGTAACCGGCGACTGATAAGCAGAAAATAAGTGCCGCAGCGAGCGAGGAAATTGTAAATAAAAGAGGAAAAGTGTTCATTGTGACTTTAGACTAGGGTGACCACCTGAATATTGATCTGTTGCAGGACAGAATAAGTGATTTTGCGGGACAATGCGGGACACATCAGATAGATAAATTTACAACTATTACACTATGTAAATATTGATGTACATTTGTTGGCAAACTTGGCATATGCGCCGATTAATGTTTCTGCCGCTGCGTGCTCACACTATAATGTTGCGCTTATGGCAACATTAAATCCTGGAGAGAATACAATTCTAGATTCACGGCTGCACATGCAGGAGGACAAAAGTTTGAGCGCGCAGATGTGATATCTAAGCGAGAGCGCGCGCGCGTCCAGTTTTGTGCAAGGGAATCCGCCTGTGAGTGGAGAGATTGCTTGCGCATTTGATGCGCTCTTGACATTTTTCAATATAATAACGCCATAGAACCCGCATTAAATTAAATATTAACGTGAGAAGAAAGTCGTGTCTGAATTTTGCAATTTTGTATTGGTTAAAACAAATGGAGAATATCTTGTTTTTCTGTAGGTGCTCAACCATTTCCATGTGTGGTGCTTGATCGCCGCCGTTCGTTGGAAATATTTAACATCAGGATTTATGATTACATGCTTTAAATCATCGATTTGGGCAGCTTTGAGCAGCTCTTGAGGTTCTTATCCAGTATGTTAGATGAAATCCTTGCTGGTGTAGTTGTGTTTACCAACTTTGATGAGGCCTGCTCTTTGCGCTGTCCATTCAGTTGTCATCAGAGGGAAAACCTCTCTCTATGATTGCGCTGGTTGGTGATTTTCACAGATAGAATATGACGGCTGCACACATAGATTTTTAAATGCTCACAGATTTTATTATATTTCTTACTGTGGTATTGCAATTTCAGGGATTTCACTACTTAAGTCTTGTGGGACAAAGCTCCTAATTTTGGGACTGTCCCGCAAAATGCGGGACGGGTGGTCGCCCTACTTTAGACTTTTGTTTACATTTTAATTATTTGAGTTTTCCATGGTTGTTGACATTTCATAACTGAGGGGATTATGATCAGAGGAAGGTTAAGTTTAAAATAATGTCATGTCATACTTTCCCACTGTCATCTCCTGTTCAGTTTGTCACATGTTCAGTGTAGCTCTCTCTGTCAGCGACGAGGGATTTACAGGTCATAAATGTAGGGAAATAGTCAGGCTGACAGAGAGAATCTCAGAATTAGAGACACGCATCCAAACTTTAATCGAGGATAGTAAGAATGCTTAGTGAACTCTGTACATTGTTTGGTTCCGGCTGTAGCCGCGGAAAACACCACTCTTCCGTTCCATTAAGAACATCAAACAGGTTCTCCCCACTTAGTGACGCACCCACTGAGAATCCTGTTGAAAGTGCCCTAGTTATTGGCAATTCTATTACACGGAACGTGAAAATAGAGACACCAGCCACCATAGTCACATGTTTGCCGGGAGCCAGAGCACCTGACATCAAAGCAAATTTAAAAGTGCTGGCTAATGCTAATCGTAAATACTCTAAAATTATTATTCACGTCGGCACAAATGATGTTTGACTTCACCAATCGGAGATCACTAAAATTAACATCAAAGAGGTGTGTGAACTCGCAAGCACAATGTCAGGAGAAGTCATTTGTTCTGGCCCTCTTCCTGTTTGTAGGAGTGATGAGATAGTTAGCAGATTATCATCACTCAATGGCTGGCTGTGTAAGTGGTGTCCGCAGAATAATATAGGTTTCACAGACAATTGGAAAAGTTTTTGGGGCAGACCAGACCTGTTGAAAAGAGATGGTATTCATCCCTCCCGGGATGGTGCTGCTCTTCTCTCTAGTAATATGGCACATAGTCTCAGAACTAAAACATGACAAACTGGGGCCCAGGACAGGAAGCAGACAGACTGGCTAAACCGACCGTCTGCTGGCTGCCTCACGTTACAGAAGTCAAATAATTCCCAACACATAGAAACACTTGCACCTAGATATTATCACATAGAGACTGTGTCTGTACCCTGAATTAGTAAAAACAAAAAACTTCCAAACCCATTAAATGGTAAAAATTTAATTGATGTTCAACAAATAGAAAATAAAGATAATAATGATAAACAAATGATAAAGCTTGGGTTGTTAAATACTAGATCACTTTCTTCAAAAGCACTTATTGTAAATTATATTATCACAGACAATAATCTAGATGTGCTGTGTTTGACAGAAACCTGGCTAAAACCGGACGATTACATTACTTTAAATGAGTCTAGTCCTCAAGGTTATGATTATCGACACAATCCTCGACAGAAAGGAAGAGGGAGAGGTGTTGCTGTAATTTATAGTAATATTTACAGTATCAGCCAGAAGTCTTTCAAATATAATTCCTTCGAAGTGATGGTGCTACGTAACATTATGTAAGTTGACATTTGTGTTGGCTACTGTATACAGGCCACCAGGACACCATACAGACTTTATCAAAGAGATTGCCGATTTTCTATCAGAATTAGTACTAGCTGCAGATAAAGTCCTTGTTGTTGGTGATTTTAATATCCATGTAGATAATCCCAAAAAAAAATTGGGATTGGCATTTACAGACATTCTAAACTCTATTGGTGTTAGACAACACGTGTCGGGACCCACTTACTGTCGTAATCATACTTTAGATCTAATATTGTCACATGGAATCGATATTGATGCCGTTGAAATTCTGCAGCAGAGTGACGACATCTCAGATCATTATCTAGTCTTGTGTATACTACATTTAGTCAAAGAGGCTAAACTGCCTCCCTGCCATAAATATGGTAGAACCATCACTTCTACCACTAAAGATTGCTTTATAAATAATCTTCCTGATCAGTTTCATTGCCTTAGCATACCAGACAGCTTAGAAGACCTTGATGTTGCAACAGAAACTACTGGCTCTGTCTTTTCCAGCACATTAGACTCAGTTGCTCCTTTGCGTTTAAAAAAAATTAAGGAAATTAATCCAACACCATGGTACAATGAGCACACTCGGGCCCTAAAAACAGCAGTTAGAAAAATGGAGCGCAGTTGGAAGAAAACAAAACTAGAAGTATTTCGCATTTCGTGGAGAGAGAAAATGATCGAGTACAGAAAGGCCTTAAAAAGTGCTAGATCTGCCTATTTTTCAAAACTTTTAGAAGAACATAAACACAACCATAGGTATTTATTTGATACAGTGGCTAAATTAACAAGAAATAAAGCTTAAACTTCTGATGTTTCCAAAGAGCACAGCAGTAATGACTTTATGAACTTCTTTACTTGCAAGATTGATAATATTAGAGAAAAAATTATAACCATGCAACCATCTACTACAGTCTTGTGTCAGACAGTGCATTGTTGTGTCCCTAAAGAAAAATTCAATTCATTTACTGCTTTAGGAGAAGAAGAATTGTCTAAACTTGTTAAATCATCAAAATCATCCACATGTATGTTAGACCCTATACCGACTAAGCTCTTGAAAGAGATGCTTCCAGAGGTCATAGATCCTCTTCTTAATATTGTTAATTCATCTTTATCGCTAGGATACGTACCAAAAACCTTTAAGCTGGCTGTTATTAAACCTCTTATTAAAAAACCACAACTTGATCCTAGAGAATTAGTCAATTACAGGCCGATCTCAAATCTCACTTTTCTGTCAAAAATACTAGAAAAGGCAGTTTCATCACAACTATGTTCCTTTTTAGAAAGAAATAGTATCTGTGAAGATTTCCAATCAGGATTTAGACCATACCATAGTACTGAGACTGCTCTCATTAGAGTTACTAATTGCTTTTGGATTACGACCTTGGATTACCCAATAAACAACTGCTGCAATTGGATCCTATTTTCTTGTTTTTGTGTGCACCATGACAGAACGAACCACCATGCAAGGATCCAGCAGTGTGGGGTTCCGAATCCTTCCTCCAGCCACTACCAGGGAGCGTTTGGATCAACTGCGGGCGTTGAGGGCTCTACGCCAAGAGGGATGGGAGGTAGGATGCTTCACCAAGGTCTTTTGGACGATGGCGGTGGGGCTGGGTTACAATGACGCGGCTTTGAAGGATGTGTTTAATTGCTGCCTTGACGATCCTCTGCCTCAATGTGAGATGGAAGGGCTGCGGATTTTAGATTTCTGGAGATTTGCCGCATACCTTCGCCATCGGAGAGAATGGACCTCACCGAGTCCACCAGGCAGTGTGCATGCTCCAGCCCATGAATCCATTTCAGAAGGCACAGGGGAGGTGGGCACTGAGCCTCAGCTTCACCCCGGTAAAGGGAGGAGGAGGAGAAGGAAGAAGGCTCCAGCCAGTGAGTCCACTCCAGAGCCCGCTCCACTCAGTGAGTCCGCTCCAGTCAGTGAGTCCACTCCAGAGCCCGCTCCAGTCAGTGAGTCCACTCCAGAGCCCGCTCCAGCCAGTGAGTCCACTCCAGAGCCCGCTCCAGCCAGTGAGTCCGCTCCAGCCAGTGAGTCCACTCCAGAGCCCGCTCCAGCCAGTGAGTCCGCTCCAGCCAGTGAGTCCACTCCAGAGCCCGCTCCAGCCAGTGAGTCCGCTCCAGCCAGTGAGTCCACTCCAGAGCCCGCTCCAGCCAGTGAGTCCACTACAGAGTCCGCTCCAGCCAGTGAGTCCACTCCAGAGCACACTCCAGCCAGTGAGTCCACTCCAGAGCCCACTCCAGTCAGTGAGTCCATTCCAGAGTCCGCTCCAGCCAGTGAGTCCACTCCAGAGCCCGCTCCAGTCAGTGAGTCCGTTCCAGCCAGTGAGTCCACTCCAGAGCCCGCTTCAGTCAGTGAGTCCGCTCCAGCCAGTGAGCCCACTCCAGAGCCCGCTCCAGTCAGTGAGTCCACTCCAGAGCCCGCTCCAGTCAGTGAGTCCGCTTCAGTCAGTGAGTCCGCTCCAGCCAGTGAATCCGCTCCAGCCTGTTGGGCCACTTTGGTGCCTACAGATGAGGTAGGCACAGAGCCACCGCCTCACCCTCATAAGAGGAGGAAAAGGAGGAGAAGGGCTTCCTCTGTCCTTCAAGGCCCAGAGATCACTCTAGAGGTTGTTCTTCGTTTTCCCAAGCGCCTTGCCCTGCCGGAGCCATCTAAGCGCCTTGATCTGCCGGCGCCAACTAGGCGCCTTGCCCTGCCGGCGCCAACTAAGCGCCTTGCCCTGCCGGCGCCAACTAAGCGCCTTTCCCTGTCGGCGCCAACTAAACGTCTTGCCCTTCCGGCGCCGCCAGAGCAGTTCGAGCCCGCTGCCGTCACCGAGCTGCCCGCTCTCCCTGATACGGCCACGGAGGCCGTCACCGAGCTGCCCGCTCTCCCTGATACGGCCACGGAGGCCATCACCGAGCTGCCCGTTCTCCCTGATACGGCCACGGAGGCCGTCACCGAGCTGCCCGTTCTCCCTGATACGGCCACGGAGCACCTTTGGACAGGCCGATTTCAAATCTCACTTTTCTGTCAAAAATACTAGAAAAGGCAGTTTCATCACAACTATGTTCCTTTTTAGAAAGAAATAGTATCTGTGAGGATTTCCAGTCAGGATTTAGACCATACCATAGTACTGAGACTGCTCTCATTAGAGTTACTAATGATTTGCTCTTATCATCAGATCATGGTTGTATCTCTCTATTAGTGTTACTGGATCTTAGTGCTGCATTTGACACTATCGATCACAATATTTTTCTAAACAGACTCGAAAACTTTGTTGGCATTAGTGGAAGTGCACTGGCATGGTTCAAATCATACTTATCTGATCGTTATCAGTTTGTAGTAGTAAACGATGAGATGTCATATCAATCACAAGTTAAATATGGAGTACCGCAAGGCTCAGTACTAGGACCGTTGCTTTTTACTCTGTACATTAGGGATGGTAAGATTCACCGATTTGCATCGGTGCATCGGCATAAAAGCTTACGATGCGATGCATCGATTTAAATAAGCGTGCATCGGATACATTTGGCATTTGTATCGCGATGCATCGTTTCTAACATATCTGCATCGGTAAAAAACGATTTATTCATATATAATTATTAGTAGATGCGCTATTCTTTTACTATTTATAAAGCGACCAATATTTTATGTAACTTTTAGATTGATTTCTCCTTTCTGAACTGTTGCGAAAGCGCGTTCTCTCATCACCACTGCAGCTGCTACGTGATTATGACGTATCACAACAACACTACGTAGACCGAGAGGGGTCCTCCTGAGAGTTACCACCAAGAACGGATTGACATGGCAGACCCGGAACTCTTTCTTCCACCAAATCATTTTAAATCCAGTGTTTGGAAACCCTTTGGGTTTTATAAGCGAGATGGAAATCTTGACAAAACCCATGCAATTTGTAAAATATGTCGCGCGGCTATAAAATATACAGGCAGTACGACTAATTTAATAACACACTTGAAGCGCCAACACAAAGTGAGTGCAGCAGAGACTCCCTCCCCTTCGGAATCAGCTGTTGCTAGTACTAGCAGCTGTGGTACCGCTAGCAGGACGCCGGGTGCGCAAACAATTACTACTTTTTTTCACTCCCCGCTGGCTGGCAGCTCTACTCGTTCCAAAGCAATAACTGACGCGATCGCCTTTTTTATTTGTAAAGACATTCAGCCTTACAGCGTTACAGAGAACGAGGGATTCCAGTACCTCCTCCACGTCTTGGAGCCAAGGTACCACATACCAAATAGAAAGCTATTTACTGAGAAGCAAATTCCTGCTTTGTATGACAAAGTTAGACGAGAGATAGCCGAGTCACTAAGCAATGCCCAACGAGTTGCAATTACGGTTGATGGCTGGACGTCTTGTGCCATGGACTCATATGTTACTGTCACAGCACACTATATTGACGATGAGTGGGTTTTGCAAAACTACGTTCTTCAGACTAGAGTGTTCAATGAGGCTCACACAGGGAATAATCTAGCAGTTTTACTGCAGAACGTTTGCCGCGAGTGGAACATCAACATCAAGGACACAGCGTTGGTCACGGATAATGCAAAAAATATGATGCTGGCCGGAGTGGGTGCAGAAATGGACCCCCATGTGCGATGCATCGCGCACACACTTAATCTGGCCTCTCAAAAATCCCTCAAACTGGACAGAGTGTCTGAGCTTTTGGCAAAAGTGAGGAAGGTGGTAACATTTTTTCACAGAAGCCCAAAAGCAACTGAAGTTCTGCGTGAAATGCAGGCCCAGTTACACCTGCCAAACCACAAGCTAATCCATGATGTTTCCACAAGATGGAACAGTTCCCTTGACATGTTGGAGCGTTTTTGGGAGCAACAGCCTGCTGTGTTGAACACCCTGCTGTCAAAGCAGATAAAGAGAAGTGAATGCATGGCCAGCCTGACAGAGGAAGACATGGCAATAATTCAAGATGTCATCAAATTGATGTCTCCACTGAAAGTGGCAACCACGCTCCTCAGTGAGGAAAAAAAACCCACCATCTCAATGATCTCCCCAATTCAGGCCAAATTAAAGAGACATTTCCAGCCAGATGATAGTGATCTACCAGTAATTTCCCAGATGAAGGAGCGATTCAGGCAGGACTTTGACGGCCGCTACACATATCTCCAAGACCTCCTCCACTATGCCACAGCCCTTGATCCACGCTTCAAAGACCTGGCTTTCCTGGATGACAATGACACCAAGGACATGATATTCACAAAGCTAATAGGAGAGGTGGTGAAGATGGATGAAAAGGTAAGAAGAATATACTCAGTATACTATGTCTGTCTCTCTCTCTCTCTCTGTCTCTCGTACCCATTTGTTACTTTTATTTATTTGTGTCTTAAATTATATTTTATATTTTAAGAAAATCTAACAGTCTCTGGATTATAATAATTATTGTCAGGCAGGGAGCACAATGAATGAGGACCAGACAGCTGAAACAGGTGGTAACAGGAGCCCCCACAGAGAGGAAGAGACAGGTTTGCTATGTTCTGATAGGAAGTTAGGAACTGTTGCAAAAGTTATATACTCAGTATACTGTATGTTGATTTGAAGATGCATGTGTTATTATGGTCTAGTATTGTATGTCACATTTTTTGTAGTATAGTATTGATTGATATAATATTTCTGAACATCCCCTCTTCTCTTCTGCTCCTAGATGATGTTCCTCCCAAGAAGAAAACAGCCTTGGACCAGATGTTTGGCGATTTCCACACTGAGAGACCACAGATGACAAAGAACACAAGGGAGAGAGCTAAGGAGGAAATTTTAAAGTACAGAGAGAGGGATTCTTTAAGTCTGAGTGGTGACTTGCTGCAGTGGTGGAAAAAACAAGTGGATCTTCCTCTGCTTTCAGCATTGGCAAAGAGCTATCTCTCCATCCCAGCTACAAGTGTTCCCTCTGAAAGAGTGTTTAGCACTGCTGGAGACATAGTTACTGCACAGCGCAGTTTGCTTCATCCTGATCATGTAGATCAACTGATTTTCCTGAAGAAAAACCTTAAAGTAGGACATTTAAGCTAATCTGCTTTACAGCATTCTGTGACTGCCAATACTAGTTTTTCTTCTATATATATATGAGTTAGCCTGCTGAAATCACATTAGCCTGCTGGCAAGTTACAGAACATTTCTTTATTGTTTATCCCTGAGCAGTATTCTTAAATTGTTTCACCTGTTAAATGTGTGAGCTGTTAAAAGTAACTAGAGACAAGACAGGAAAAGAATGTCTGTTTTTATGTAATCTTTTGGTTTTGTAAAAAAACTAATCTTTTGTTTGTGAAAGAGCCATGTGTAAAAAGTCAGATGGCACTTAAGATACTTTAAGATAAGATTTCTGTCGGAACAAAATAAATAAAAGTAAATAATAAATATCTACATATTGAATTGCACAGCATATTATTTTTCTCCATTGCATCGTATTACACTGAATCACATCGTGTTGAATCGAATCGAAATCGTATTGCACCGCATCGTAATAGCAGTGAATCGTATCGCATCGGTAGCTGCCTATATGTATCTTTAATGTATCGCATCGTTGGCTATGCATCGGGATGCGTATCGCATCGGCCTCAGTTATGGAGATGCACATCCCTACTGTACATGCTACCGTTGGGAGATATCATTAGGAAGCATGGCGTTAGTTTTCATTGTTACGCTGATGATACTCAGCTCTATATTTCTTCGCGCCCTGACGAAAATCACCAATTCGCTAAATTAACAGAATGTATAGCTGATATAAAAAACTGGATGACCAGTAATTTCCTACTACTAAATTCAGGAAAAACAGAGATTCTAGTTTTTGGAACGAAAACTTATACTGTCTACCACTATACTGTCTAACACTTGATGGCTGCTCTGTTAAGTCTTCGTCGTCAGTTAGGAACCTGGGTGTGCTCTTTGATACCAATCTTTCATTTGAAGGCCATGTTACTACCATCTGTAAAACTGCATTCTTCCATCTTAAAAATATATCTAAACTAAGACATATGCTCTCAATGAAGAATGCAGAACAGTTAGTTCATGCGTTCATGACCTCAAGGCTAGATTACTGTAACGCTCTACTGGGTGGTTGTTCCTCCCGCTTGATAAATAAACTACAGCTTGTAGAAAAATGCAGCAGCTAGAGTTCTTACTAGAACTAGGAAGTATGACCATATTAGTCCAGTTCTGTCGTCACTGCATTGGCTTTCGGTTAAACATCGTATAGATTTTAAAATCTTGCTAATTACTTACAAAGCACTAAATGGTTTAGCTCCCCAGTACCTAAGCGAGCTCTTAATACATTATAGTCCTTCACGTTTATTGCGATCTCAGAATTCAGGCCAGCTGATAATACCTAGAATATCAAAATCAACTGCAGGCGGTAGATCCTTCTCCTATGTGGCACCTAAACTCTGGAACAATCTTCCTAGCATTTTTCGGGAAGCAGTCAGTTTAAATCTAGACTAAAAACGCATCTCTTTAACCTGGCATACACATAACACATTATCAATTTATATTTTCAAATCCGTTAAAGGATTATTAGGATGCATAAATTAGGTCAGCCGGAACTGGGAACACTTCCTATAACACCAGATGTACTCGTTACATCAGAAAAAGAATGGCATCTACGCTACTATTAGTCTTTCTGTTTATCCCGAGGTTTACTGTAGTCAACCGGATCTGGGCCGTATCCAGCTGAGACCAAGGACCGGTGCCATGACATGACCACAACGCAGCCCTGAAGTATCAGCAGAGATCGAGTCAACTAGATCATCCATTGTGAAGGCCTCATCAACATGACAGCCAGTGCAACAGTTCCTAAACAGACCATCCATACCGGCGTGATGAATACGATCCTCAACTGGATAAAACTGAAATAAATACTTTGATTGTTGACTTATGATAGCAACCTGATTGTAACAAAGCACTGTTCGCCAGAGGAGAACTGGCCCCCCGACTAAGCCTGGTTTCTCCCAAGGTTTTTTTTCTCCATTCTAACACCTATTTGCCACTTGTTTGCCACCTGATGTCACCTGATGGAGTTTGTGCTTCTGATCTGCCTGCATTGACACTATTATTTAAGAGCTGCTGTGCAGCCAAATTATGTACCAGTTATCAATGTAAAGCTGCTTTGACACAATCTGCATTGTAAAAAGCGCTATATAAATAAAGGTGACTTGACTTGACTTGACTTATTCCGTTGTGCATCATAAAGAACACATATGAGAACATAACATGAGCTGGCATACAACATATACCATACAAAACTCTGCCATTTTGGATTTGAGAGATATCCATATAACCAAGGCATATGGCAAGCCGTTTTGACTTTTATTCATTCTCAGGATATGAATTCTTGATATCAACAATTCAGTTTTCACTAGTTAAAATGCTAATTCTTGATATCAGGAATTACATTTCCACTAGTAACAATGGCAATTTTTTGATATCAGGAATTACATTTCCACTAGTAACAAAGTTAATTTTTGATATCAACAATTCAATTTTCACTAGTTAAAATGCTAATTTTTGATATCAAGAATTATATTTCCATTAGTAAAAACTCGAATTCTTAATATCAGCAATATATATCCTGGGAAAGGCAATAGTCAAGCCGTTTTGACTTTTAATCATTCCCAGGATATGAAATTTTGATATCAACAATTCAACTTTCACTAGTGAAAATGCTAATTCTTGATATCTGGAATTACATTTCTACTAGTAACAATGACAATTGTTGATATCAAGAATAAACATTTTCACTAGTAAAAATGTTAATTCTTGACACTCACAGAAACATATTTCTGTGAGTGTCAAGAATTAACATTTTTACTAGTGAAAATGTTTGAATTTCAACATTTGAATTTCCACTAGTAAAAACGTCTCGGTTAGGTATGTAACCCTCGTTCCCTAAAGGAGGGAACGGAGACGTACGTCAGTAGTGACCGACGAATTGGGATATCGCTAGAGAGCCCTATCAGCTTCGAGTGAACTAAAACAAGCCAATGGAATTGGCGTGCGATATTTGCTTAATGTGCACCGCCTCCGACAGGTGTATATAAATAGGAAGCAGATGCAATCGCACTCTGTTTTTCGCTGAGGAGACAACTGGTGTCCGCACAACAGCGAGGGTACAGAAACTGTGGCGACGGGACGTACGTCTCCGTTCCCTCCTTCAGGGAGCGAGGGTTACATACGTAACCGAGACGTTCCCTTTCAGTCGGTCACATTCGACGTACGTCAGTAGTGACCGACGAATTGGGATCCCAAATAAAGCGCCACAGTTACGAAACCCCTTCCAGTGCCCAGTGCAAGCTCTAGCCACCCGTCGCACCAATTGGGACGGTGAAGGGGGCGAGCTTAAGCCGAGAGAGTCTACTGCTGTTCCGACATACCCACTAAGTAAACTAGACTACCCTGGGGAAGCAAACCCGTAGGGGACGCTGTGGAGGCCACTACCTACCCAATGGGGGAGGAGTTAACGTGGAGAATACACACATGGACTGGCCCGGGGGGCAGTGCGCATATGAAGTCCCTGGGATGGCTCCACCTGGGTAGGGAGAGACTCATCTGACAGGTGACAGCAGAGCTGGCTCTGCTAAGGGAAAGACACGGACTCGCCCGTAGGGAGTTTTAAACCATGGATGATACACATATGGGACCGCTCACGTAGAGGAGTCACGACATATGGGCCCCAGCCAACAGACAGTGTCAGCGACGGATGTAGGTCTGGCATCAGACACTCCGCAATGTCCGAGCCGAAGGGGGAGGCGGAGGAACTCGACAGGGTCCGCCAAGCAGGGAACACGACTGGAGTCAAAATATGCACGCATCTGGCCCAGGGGGCGGGAATGGCATTGCCGTTCAACGCCTCTACCGGCTAGTGGAAGCGAGTACACGGGAAGATACCGGCTCTACACGTAGGCTATAGAATCTAGCGAACGTGTTAGGTGTCGCCCAGCCCGCAGCTCTACAGATATCTGTCAGCGAGGCGCCATGAGCCAGCGCCCAGGAAGAGGCCACCCCTCTGGTGGAGTGGGCTCTCAACCCAAGCGGGCAAGGCACGCCCTGGGATTCGTACGCCAAGGCGATGGCATCCACTATCCAGTGGGCCATCCTCTGCTTGGAGACAGCCTTTCCCTTCTGCTGGCCTCCGTAACAGACAAAGAGCTGACCTGAGGTCCTGAAGTTTCGTGTTCTGTCCACGTACACACGCAGAGCGCGGACGGGACAGAGCAAAGCTAGGGCTGGGTCTGCCTCCTCCGAAGGTAGCGCTTGCAGGTTCACTACCTGATCTCTGAAGGGAGTGGTAGGAACCTTGGGCAAATATCCGGGCCGGGGTCTCAGGATGACGTGAAAGTCACCGGGCCCGAACTCTAGGCACGATTCGTCGACCGAAAATGCGTGCAGATCCCCTACCCTCTTCAGAGAAGCCAATGCAACCAGGAAGATGGTCTTGAGAGACAGTACTTTTAACTCGACTGCTTGCAAAGGTTCGAAGGGCTGACCCCGGAGAGATGTAAGAACCAGGGTCAGATCCCAAGAGGGTTCCCCTCAGGAACCTGACGATCAGATCGTGTTTCCCCAGGGATTACCCTCAACTGCGTGGTGATGTGCAGCGATAGCTGCAACATACACCTTCAGGGTGGAGGGAGACAGCCTTCACTCCAACCCTTCTTGCAGGAAGGAAAGTACGGATCTGACCGAGCATTATTGGGGGTCCTCTCGGTAAGAGGCGCACCATTCGATGAATAGGTTCCACTTCAGCGCGTAGAGGCTCCTCGTGGAAGGAGCTCTAGCGGAAGTGATGGTGTCTACGACCGCTTGCAGGAGATCACTCAGAACCTCCGCATCCCGTCCAGGGACCATACGTGGAGGTTCCACAGGTCGGGACGCGGGTGCCATAGGGTGCCCCGTCTCTGAGTCAGGAGGTCCTTCCTCAGAGGAATCGGCCAGGGAGGGGCTGTCGCGAGGAACATGAGGTCCGAGAACCAAGTCCGAGTGGGCCAGTACAGCGCCACTAACAAGACCTGCTCCCCGTCATCCCTGACCTTGCACAGGAGCTCACTGGGGGAAATGCATATTTGCGCAGACCCGGGGGCCAGCTGTGTGCCAGGGCATCCGTGCTGAGCGTGCCGCCGGTCAGGGAATAGAACCACTGGCAGTGGGCAGTTTCTTGGGAGGCAAACAGGTCTACCTGGGCCTCGGCGAAATGCTGCCAAATCAGCTGGACCGCCTGGGGGTGGAGCCGCCACTCGCCCGCAAGTGGAGGCTGCCGTGAGAGCTCGTCGGCTGCATGGTTGAGCACACCTGGGACATGAGTGGCCCGAAGGGACCTCAGATGCTTCTGACTCCACAGCAAAAGATGGAGGGCGAGTTGCGACATGCGACGCAACGGCTGCAGTGCTGTCCGAGTGGATCAGTACGTGCTTGTCTGACAGCAGCTCCTTGAAGCGGCCCAGTGCAAGACGTACTGCTAGCAACTCCAGGCAATTGATATGCCAATGCAGTTGAGGCCCCGTCCATAGACCTGATACTGCATGCCCGTTGTACGTGGCCCCCCATCCAGTGGCAGAGGCGTCTGTGGAGACCACAGCGTGCCTGGACACCTGTTCGGTGTCACAGGAACACGGAGCGTACCGCGGTGCCACGCCCATCTCGGGACCCGGCCGCGAAGCCAGTGTTGAAGCGGCCTCATATGGACCAATCCGAGCGGCGTTACCGCGGCTGCAGATGCCATATGCCCCAGGAGCCTCTGAAATAGTTTCAGAGGGGCCGCTGTCCTTCGCTTGAGCGTGCTCAGGCAGGTCAACACCGACTGGACGCGTTCCTCGGTGAGGCGTGCAGTCCGGGCGACCGAGTCTAGCTCGAGACCGAGATAAGAGATCCTCTGCCAATCCCTGTGTTCGCACTTGTGGCTGCTAACCAACTGGGTTGGCTGCGGGGAGAGCAGGCTGGGTTTTAGGCCAGCTTGTGAGATGAGCACATCGAGAAAGTGTACTTGACGATGACACATCCCAGCAAGACTAGCCAGGGGTGTTTTCGGACCACCATGGTGGACATTGTCTGGCCAGAGGCCTGCGCTATGACCTGCATCATGCGTAGCTCAACCCTGACTCAGAATTACCCACATGCAATGAGTGCTTTGGCCTACCACAGACTTGCCGGGGGCCAAGACCCATGCAGGGCAGAGGTGGTGTGCCCGTAACACTGCGACCCCACCCTAAAGGGTAGTGAGAGAAAAAAAACTTGTAATGCAGATTATGGCCCCTTTGGCGTTCCATATTTAACACCAAAGAGGCTACAAAACTGCAAAGTTTTTCCATGCACGTCCGGACACAGGGGACGGGGCAAGGCGAGTATGCATTACACAACGCCCCCAGGGGCCCGGGAAAGCATGGTTGTCAAGTCTGAATCTGATTCAGCATGAGCACATCACGACTGTGGGACGCTCAGCATCATCTTCATTTTCAGAGCCCAACAATACTCTGTCCAATGTAGCAGTCGACATCTGATCCTCTGCTGGAGCTCCGACTAAGACGTTAGGTCCCTCATGAGAAGGACCAGCAATCCAAGCAGAAGCTACCAGCCATGCTGGACAGTGAACGTGGCCATCCAACTGGACGACACACAGCGCACTGGGCGCCGACGTGGCCATGTTTTACTAAACATGAACCACCCACGGACATAGTCACAACATGTTTGCGATGCACTAGAGGAGTGGGGGCCCACGGAGAATGGCTCGGCGGGTATAGCCCCACTGTGATCCTCTGGTCACCCAGGCTTATTAACCAAAGTAGTATTTTTCTGATTCAGAGGATAGGAAACGACCGCCTCCAGAAACGCACAGACAGAATGACGCCTTGAAAAAGACGCAGTGTCTGTCTGTGAAGCTCTTTTAGAAGGGGAAGAGTCAGCTTTCTCGTGCTGAAAGCACACAGGGAGTGACGCAATGTGTTCAGGTACACCACTCCCCGAACACACCGGGAGGAACCGGCCCAAATCGCAACAGACAACTGCGTTTTATATGGGAATTCAGTTGCTGTTAAAACAGCAGT
This sequence comes from Chanodichthys erythropterus, assembly GCF_024489055.1. Lineage (NCBI taxonomy): Eukaryota > Metazoa > Chordata > Actinopteri > Cypriniformes > Xenocyprididae > Chanodichthys > Chanodichthys erythropterus. Next base: position 38,407,761 of record NC_090235.1, read on the forward strand.
TGAGAGCTTAAGCTCCCCGGGAAGCTCGCGACCTCGCTGTTGTGCCTTAACGCCAACACAAACAGACGCTGAATCTCCAAGGCTGTTTAGTTTCACTCTTGTGAAGTCTGAAGCTGGACACCAACTGTTGGCTCCAAAGCGAAAGACAGAGTGCAATTGCATCTGCTTCCTATTTACATACACCTGTTGGAGACGGTGCGCATTATGCAAATATCGCACGCCAATTCCATTGGCTTGTTTTATTTCACTCGAAGCTGATAGGGCTCTCTAGCGATATCCCAATTTCTTCGGTCACTACTGATGTACAGTTGAATTCTTAATATCTGTAATTGTATTTTCACTAGTGCAATGTCACCATAGGCTGCCATTCAAATTCAATTGATATCAAGAACTGATTTCTTACTAGTTGAAATTCCAATTTCACATTTCAGAAATACAAAAAGAAATACAGAAAGCCATTTTAGATATCTGAAATTATATTGATATCAGAAATACATTTTCAGATATCAAAAATGAACATTTTTACTAGTCGCAATTCAATTGTTGACATCAAGAACTGACATTTCAACTAGTGATAATTGAATTCTTGATACCAAAAATTTGCATTTTTACTAGTAACAATGTAATTATTGATATCAACAAAGACGGTTAATATCTGAAATTACTCTTGCAACTAGTGAAAATACACTTTTTACAGGTAAGAATAGCTATGGTAATGAGTTAATGATATTAATGAGATGTGGTTTTCCCATAATCCTCTGTAAACCAAAGATGGAGGAAGAACATCCGTCCAGAGAAATGGCTCCTTTATTTTTTTTGTTTAGTTAATAAAACATAAAAAATTATATTCAGGCCTGATTATTTTTTTTGTTTTGTTTTGTTTTTTTTGTTTTGTTTTTTTTTTAATTGTTTTTTTTTTTTTTTTTTTTTTTTTAAGTAGTTTCATCCTGTTTGTTTTTATTGGCCACCGGGTCCTTCGGAAAATTAACGGAAAAAATGAACAAGGCATTCATGTATCATTTATTTTACCATGAACATAAGAAAAATAACCTCATGTTGTTTTTTCATGTTTATTTTTGTTTTCATTACACTTTCTAATGCATCAATTGACTATTTTTTTTTTTTTTTTTTTGTTACATCCATGACATTTACATATAGCTCTAATACAGAATGTGTCATCATCATGCCCAAATTCGTGCTGGTGTTTGTTTGTTTTGTTTTTTTATTAAAGGCCTGTGCATTATAAAACAGTGTAAACGTTATTTGGCTACTGAACATTTTTACTGTACATTTTGATATATTATTATGTACACCAACACCTTCTCAAATGGGATAGCCTAATAATGAGCCGAAATATTTGAACTCTCTGTCCAATGGGTGCGTAAATATGGCATGATAGCTACACTGTAATGTGCTAATAACTTGCATTATTTTTATATACAGTAATATGTTGTCCAATAACTTGAAGTATAGGGCCACATTGGACAAGATGAATGATAAAGTCTTTTTGAACCTCTTTCCTATTCCCGTTGGCCATTTTAATGTCACATTAAATATGACACTGGATAACTTGTCTGATAGTCCAGTTGCATATACACTGCATTCCAAATTATTATGCAAGTGACATATCAGTAAGATTTCAGTACAATAAACATTCAGATTTTAGATTTTCTAAGTAAATGTTTATTTATCCATGTCTTTTTAGATAACTGGTATCATTCTCAGACAAAATAATTTGCCAGGATTATGGAAACCCTACTTAGAGGTTGTTCCACATTATTAAGCAAGTCACAGTTCTCATAAAATATAGGAGGAAGAAAGATCTTTCTGAAGATGAAAAGCATGAAATGGTGCAATGTTGTGCAAAAGGCATGAAAACAAATAATATTGTGTGAAACTGAATGGAGATTATCAAATTATCATAAGATTTGTGAGTGATTTAGAGCACAGCAGAACACGGTCAGATAAAGGTTTATTAATGAAAGTTCCTGTCAAAAAAATTAATTGTATTAAAAGGGCAGCTATAAAAGAGCCAGTGTTGAGCAGCAAACAGGTATTTGAAGCTGCTGGTGTCTCTGGAGTCTCAAGAAGCTCTCCATGCAGGCTGGCAGTTGTGCGTAAAGATGCATTTCAGCCACTCCAAACCAAAGCTCACAAAGAGAAACATTTACAGCGGTTGTAGAAATACATTCAGAAATACACATCAATCAGTTTTATTGCTGTGGTGTTTTTTTGCAGCATGGGATAGTGCATAGTGCATTGTATTTCAGAAGGCACTATCCTCCTTTTTATACCATAACTTAAAATGGCCAGTTATGAACTCCACATATCTTGCATAAATGATTTTAATACCCTCAGAGACCCTAAAGGGACCTTCCATCTCACTTCTCAATATTCCAGTCCAAATCATCACCCGTCATCTCCTTGCTTATGGCGGGCCGGAAGGTCCAAAAATATGGCTACCGACTTGTCGCGGGAATTCACTATTCCAGTAGCCACTGAGTTTACCACTGATAGGCCGGCGGTGCATCTGTATACACACTCTCCTCACGCAGCGAACGACTCACTTTCCTCACGCAGCTGACCACTGACTCTCCTCAGCTGGCGACTTACTTTCCTCACGCAGTGAACGACTCACTTTCCTCACGCAGCAAATGACTCACTTTCCTCAGCTGGCGACTCACTTTCCTCGCGCAGTGAATGACTCACTTTCCTCACGCAGGGAACGACTCACGCAGTGAACGACTCACTTTCCGCAGCCGGCGACTCACTTTCCGCAGCCGGTGACTTACTTGCCGCAGCCGGCGACTCACTTTCCTCACGCAGCAATTGACTCTCCTCACGTTTCTTTTCAAATACTGTGATGATGCAATAACTAACTACATCGAGTAAAGTTTATCATTTTTTTGTGTTGTAATTGTAATTTATTCTGAAGCAATATTCCAATCAGTGTTCTGTAAACTGTTGTTAAGATGTAAACTGTAAATCATCAGATTTGTAGCTGTATGCTCCCTTAAAGGGATAGGTCAATCAAAAATAAAAATTCTGTCATCCTTGCCTTACCTTCTAGTTGTTCCGAACCTGTATGAGTTTCTTTTTTCTGTTGAACTAAAAATATATTTTGAATGTCAGTAAACAGACAGCTGACTGTAGCCAGTGAGTTTCATAGTAGGAAAAAAAAAAATACTATGGAAGTCACTGGTTACCGTCAATTGTATGGTAAGGTTACTGACATTCTTCAAAATATCATTTTTAGCTCAACAGAAGAAAGAAACTCATATAGGTTTGGAACAACTAGAGTGTAAGTCAATGATGACAGAATTATCATTTAGGTTTAACTATCCCTTGAAATTGATTGTCATGGCATTTTGTTTTTTTTTTTTTTACCTTTTTAAAAAGGTAATTTCCCCTAACCTTGGCTATCAAGGTCATGTTAATTAGAATAACTCACTAGGGCTTTTACCATTATTTTTAGATACTAAAGATACATTTTTGATTTGCAGTTGTCATGCTTAACTGGTTCTGCAGATTTTTGACATTTCAAAATTGCATTGTTTTTGTATCACAGTTTAATGTATCTTTAGTTAAAGTTATAGACTTTATCAACATTTGAACTTTGCAAAAAGGGAAATGTCACTTTTTCAGAATATTGTATATTAAAGATCATTTGTAAAATCCACAAAAGCTTTATAGATCTTTATTGTAAAGTTGTTAAACAGTGTTTTTCATGCTTGTTTTGCACATTCATATTCAATTTTATACATGCATCTAAATGCCACTTCTGATGCAGATTTCCTCTGCCGTGGAAAAAATAATGGTAAAAGCCCTACAGTGAGTTATTCTAATTAGCCTAACATAAAATTGATAGCCAAGGTTAGGGGAAATTACCTTTATATAAAAGGTAAAAAAAAAAAAAAATTCAATTTCAAGGGATAGTTATGTTACGTGTACTGGTGTAGAGAGACGAGGCAGATACGGATTTCCACAATACATATACTTTACTTAAACAAGGCAGGAGGCACCAAACATACAGCGGCCGAGACCGGGGAAGAGGGCTCGGCGGCCGAGACCGGGGAAGAGGGCTCGGCGGCCGAGACCGGGGAAGAGGGCTCGGCGGCCGAGACCGGGGAAGAGGGCTCGGCGGCCGAGACCGGGGAAGAGGGCTCGGCGGCCGAGACCGGGGAAGAGGGCTCGGCGGCCGAGACCGGGGAAGAGGGCTCGGCGGCCGAGACCGGGGAAGAGGGCTCGGCGGCCGAGACCGGGGAAGAGGGCTCGGCGGCCGAGACCGGGGAAGAGGGCTCGGCGGCCGAGACCGGGGAAGAGGGCTCGGCGGCCGAGACCGGGGAAGAGGGCTCGGCGGCCGAGACCGGGGAAGAGGGCTCGGCGGCCGAGACCGGGGAAGAGGGCTCGGCGGCTGAGACTGGGGAAGATGGCTCGGTAAAAAAGTCAATAAGCCAGTACACATCTGGCGGCTCGCACAGGGTTGGAGTGGCAGGCTCAGAGAGGGCTATAGCGGCAGGCTCAGAGAGGGCTGGAGATGAAGCTGCTTTTTTCCTCCTCCTCCGCTTCCTGGACCCAGCGGAGGAGTGTGGGTCCAGTATGAAACAGGCAGGAAGTTCGCTGGAAGGGCATGCTGAGGTTGACTGACTGGCCCGGCCAACCGTGTTTCTGGATGGACTGGACGACAACACTTATCCCAAACCTTATCCACGCAGAATTTGGACCATTTAAACACAAAATTAAATTGATAGTTTCGCTTAAGGAGAAACAAAAAACAGGTTCATCAAAACGGATAGTGTCGTCATCTAATCCATCCAAAAACAGGGAGATCAAAACTGCGTCAGGCCAGTCAGACAAATAAGCGAGCTCAACAAACTCCTCCACATACCTCTCCAGCGAACGACCCACCTGAAGGAGCCCGATAAGCCGCTCGCCAGCTGACGGGGTTGTAGTGTGAGGCATGGGAGAAGTTGGAGCCTCGGAGACCGAGAATCCCTCCATGTTGTGGAAATCCAGTCGGTTTAAGGTCGGTTCTTCTGTTACGTGTACTGGTGTAGAGAGACGAGGCAGATACGGATTTCCACAATACATATACTTCTTTACTTAAACAAGGCAGGAGGCACCAAACATACATTTAACATAAACAGAGAACCGACAAGGAGTGAAAGGAGTGAGTGCATTATATAGGGAGTGCAGATGATAGAGTCCAGGTGCAGGTGATCCGTGATGATGAGGAGCTGACGAGGGAAGTGAGTGCAGGTGTGGAGAACAGGAGGATCTTGGGAAATGGAGTCCAGGGGAACAAGGGATCTGTGACAAGTTAAACGTAAATGATAATTCTGTCATCATTGACCTACACTCTAGTTGTTCCAAACCTATATGAGTTTCTTTCTTCTGTTGAGCTAAAAATGATAATATTTTAAAGAATGTCAGTAACCAGACAGTTGACGGTAACCAGTGACTTCCATAGTATTTTTTTTTTCCTACTATGAAACTCACTGGCTACAGTCAGCTGTCTGTTTACTGACATTCAAAATATATTTTTAGTTCAACAGAAGACAGAAACTCATACAGGTTCGGAACAACTAGAAGGTAAGGCAAGGATGACAGAATTTTTATTTTTGATTGACCTATCCCTTTAAGGGAGCGTATAGCTACAAATCTGATGATTTACAGTTTACATCTTAACAACAGTTTACAGAACACTGATTGGAATATTGCTTCAGAATAAATTACAATTACAACACAAAAAATTATAAACTTTACTCGATGTAGTTAGTTATTGCATCATCACAGTATTTGAAAAGAAACGTGAGGAGAGTCAATTGCTGTGTGAGGAAAAGGAGTCGCCGGCTGCGGCAAGTGAGTCGCCGGCTGCGGAAAGTAAGTCACCGGCTGCGGAAAGTGAGTCGCCGGCTGCGGAAAGTGAGTCGCTCACTGCGTGAGTCGTTCGCTGCGTGAGGAAAGTGGGTGCTTCTCAATATCCCTCCTCGTCTCCTCGCTCCTCCGTCCTCCATCCTATGACCCGGAAAACAATCGAGCTCAGCCATCTTGAAGGACATCTCAATTCTCTAATTGCACCGCGAAGAGGCGAGGAACAAGGAGTGAGGAGGCTTCCTGAGGAGTTATGAGCGAGGATACACAGGTGCATCCTTTGCGGAAGTCTTTCTCATTGAGAAACGTGACGCAAGCATAAATTCTCCTCCCCCTTCTTATCTGTCACAATAATTTAAATGTATGCTTTACTTTTACAGATTAAATAAACTTTATATCTCATATATTTCGACTAGGCATCTTGCTTTATTAATATTTATTATATTTTTTTAAATAACCAAACTTTGACAACATGTGGGTAGATCCCTCGAGCGCAGCTGATGATGCTTTGAAGTGACGCTAAAGGGAGCGAGCATTTATCATTTCACTTGATTCAATTCCTCCGTCCTCTCGTCTTTTCCTTGCGTCCTTCCCTCACATCCTGGAGGGGTGGAGCTAAGACGCGAGGAAAGGAAGCAAGGAAAGGAAACGAGGATGCACAAATAAGAATTGAGAAGCACCCAGTGAGTCGCCAGCTGAGGAAAGTGAGTCGTTCGCTGCGTGAGGAAAGTGAGTTGCCAGCTGAGGAGAGTCAGTGGTCAGCTGCGTGAGGAAAGTGAGTCGCCAGCTGAGGAGAGTCAGTAGTCAGCTGCGTGAGGAAAGTGAGTCGTTCGCTGCGTGAAGAGAGTGTGTATACAGATGCACCGCCTGCCTATCAGTGGTAAACTCAGTGGCTACTGGGAAATGAATAGTTAATTCCCGCGACAAGTCGGTAGCCATATTTTTGGACCTTCCGGCCCGCCATACTTGCTGACGTCACAGTCTTGTTGGAACGTGGTGGCCATTCACCAGCCATCTAGAAATCGATCCATTTAGGCCATCTATTGTAGTACGCCATTCGTCAGTGAATAAAAATATTTAAAAATGAGTCTTCCTGTATTTCTACACCCACTGTAGATGTTTCTCTTTATGAGCTTTGAGGGCCTGAAATGCATATTTACACACAACTGCCAGCCAGTATGGACAGCTTCTTGAGATTCCAGAGACACCAGCAGCTTCAAATTGTTGTAATTCCTGTAACTATAATGTTTACTTAAAACCTATCAACAGTAGTATCATAAAATAACTAATGAATTCTTTATTCGTAAACTTTTTTTTCTGTTTTGGTAAAGTGTCTTACTGTTCAATTACATTGTTATCATGAAGTGTTGTTTTGGTGATTGTAGTTTACTGAGCTTTTGCCTGCAAAACAATACGGAATAGAACGGAATCGAGATATGTTATGTTGAAAAAGAGATGAATAAAATGGTCTCTTCACTTTAAAGGTACAGAAATCATGTTTGGAAACTTGACAAATAATATTTTATTGGGGCATGTAAAAGTGAAAAAACAAACAAACAAAAAATGATAGAAAAAAGATTAAGATTGAAAGATTCCTTATCATATGCCCCCCTCTAGTGGCCAACATTAATATCACAGCCTTAATCTTCCAGGTGAAATGGTTGTTTTGAAATTGATTTTACACACCACCAGCATCATAAATTCAGAAACGCAGCATGTGTGGTCATTTGTTGTTCTCCATGTTTACAAAGTTTTTAGAAGTTTGATATACATGTGTTGGTGTTGTATATTTCCCAGTAATAAACTTCACTACTGCCAAGTAATCTGCTCACGCCGTTTATTTACATACTTCACATACACTTTCTCATACACTTTCTCATGTGAACTCATCCTCGTGTCTCCTATGTAGCTGATAGTCTATAGCGCCATCTACTGTTAATACCTGTATCTCAATATACCACATATTCCCTTTTCTAGAGCAGAAGACTTGGATTCTAACTTAAATTAAACAAAGAACAGAACACAAGAAACAACAGTTATGAATGTCAACACAGCATAGTACTATAACACTGCATATTCCAAAATGCATAATTGTATAACTCAAATGCTTTATCTACTTCAGTTGTAAAGAAAAGGAGAACAATGAACTTTTTCTTTTTTTTTTTCTGTCTCCCTCCCCTGATAAGTTACTGAGTATGCCCCTTTATGTAACATAGTCCTTAGACCACACTGGAGCACGACACATTCTACGAGGGCGTGAGGTAGTGGGGGAAGAGATTGACATTTGAGATGTCTGCGGTGCTTCAAGCGGTTTGAAGGAGTCCTCTGCTAGAGAGACTGTATCAGATGTGGTGACACATGGTGAAGTCGGAGCCAGGTGAATAGCATTCCAAGCTCTTCCATCCGCAAGGAGATATGTTGCTGGGCCTTTCTGAGCCACAACCTTCAGAGGCGGAGTAAACTTGGAATGTCCTTTCTTAATGATTCCTGGCTTCCTGATACGCACAAATGAACCAACTGGAATCTTTGGTGATTTTGCATGGCGTTGCCGATCCGTATACTCTTTCATTTTGTTCTGGGATTGTTGGATGATTTCTTTCAAGTTCTTTTGATCCTTTGGTGGGGCTACACATGGAAGACCACCCACATGCAATTTTGTCTTAATTTGTCGACCATGCAGAAGCTCAGCTGGTGACAGTTTTGTCACAGCATGTGGAGTTGCTCTGTATGTATGTAGGAATTCGGTCACAAAAGCTTTCCACTCTTTACCCTCAATGCTAGCGGTCTGTAAACAGTCTTTAAAAACCCTGTTAAAGCGCTCGATCTCACCATTCGCTTGTGGGTAATAGACAGAGCTACGGTAGTGTTTAATATCTCTGTCTTTACCACACTGTCTGCATTTTGACTGTTTAGCTGGGCATTTGGGGTAGTTTGCTAAATGTGATGTAGTGCCACAACGGTAGCATGTCTTTGCATCCATTTTTTTCTGTGTTTCATTTGATGTTTTCTGATGAGAAACTGTGGACTTACGTGAAGCAGGTCTCTGTTGCCATCGCTGTTTTGCTCCGTCACGTGAGCCAGTATGCACCATGTTTACTGAAGTGTCAGTGCGCTCCATAGCTTTAGCTTCAGCTACTGCAGACTCAATTTGTCCTGCGATAGTAATCGCCTTTTGCAGAGTAAGATCCGTTTCCAACAACAGACGTTCCCGTATGCGAGGGGTGCATGTCTTCTCAACGATCTGATCTCTAATCATATCATCCGTGAGCGTGCCATAGTCACAGTTCACAAGCAGTTCACGCAAAGCTGCAACATATTGCACGATAGACTCACCAGGTTTCTGAGCGCGCTGGCGAAATTTATTTCTCTCAGCAACTATGTTCACTTTCTGTACAAAAAATGCTCGCAAAGCAGTCAACGCAGTCTCATATTTGTCATCAGCCACCGTGAGGGTATAAAAAATCCTCTGTCCCTCCGTACCTAAGCAATGAATAAGTAAAGCACGCGTAAAGCACGCTTCCTTTTTTCTGGAATGTCCTCCGCCGACAGTGCAGTCACGTAGTTATCAAACATACGAATCCATGAATTAAACGGTATAGTCGGCCAGTGTTGTGCATGAACGCGTTCAATGAACGACGTTCACTGAACGCGTTCATATTTTCGCCGAACGCTGAACTGAACGAGTCACTTTTCATTCAATGAACGTGAACGAGAGCGGCGCTCACTCTGGCAGGAATGAGCAGCATGCGCAGTTCACGTTCACGCTCATTTGAAAACTCAGGTTTTACGACACGACTGTTTACAGCAAACACCTTGATGGTGCAGCATCATGACTAGTGCTAGTACTAATTCACGTGATTCAAACTTAGCTACAGCTGAAGCCAGTTTTGAAGAGCACTTAGCAGAGTTTTATGTACAAACAAAGGAAGACTCAGACGGAAAAAACCTCACGTTTTTGTGCAAACTGTGCCCACCGGGACTAAACAAACAAGTACGTACGTCAGCCACATCGAGTTCAAATTTGAAACGACACATCGAGTTACGCCATCCGAGCTATCTTGGCAAATATCTGCGACTGAATGATGAACGCAAGAAATCATTAACGAAGAGAGGACCGCCGCCAAGCACACCCACCCAAGTTAAGCTCACTGCATTTAGTAAAGGACCTGCTGTTTCCTTCGTTTCCCAGCAACAAGTGGACAAGCTTGTGTTGGATTACATTGTGGGAGATCTGCAGCCTTTGAGTAAGGTCAGGACCAAAATTATTTATATTATACATAAATGTTATTGTCAAAACTTCTGATTTGTTGAAATTTGTCATCTTTGCAGATGACACAAATATATTTTGTGAAGGAGAGAAGTTAAGTTAAGTTGTTCAGCTGCTAGCTGTTCATTTTCTTTAGAATAATATAACCAGGAAGATTGTTTTATTATAAATGAATGTAAATGGCATTTTCTTTGTTTACTCACTGTTTACTTCCTTTTGAAGGTGTGAAAATGTGTTGGTTGAGTATTGCACATTAAGCAGGGTAAGCCCAAGCTAAGTTTACATTACAGTACATGACTACTTTGGTCTGGTTTACATAGTTACTGCCGTTCAGAATATGCTGGATTTTTGTCAGTAGACTGATCTTTTCCCCATGAACCTGAATATACCTTATTTTTAAGTCCTGTAATTTGGTTCATGCTGGCTAAATAAAAGTTTCACTGAACATACAGTATACATTGACTGCACCTTGTTATTTCCAATTTCTACATATCATGATTACACATTATTTAAGGGGTAAATATTATTTTTCTCCTGGCTATAATAATTGTCTCTTGTTTATTGGTACAATAATTTTGATTAGTTTTGGAGTTGCAGTGATTTGCAGCTGGTAATGGATGGTAAAGAGGTTCTATTGAGTAAGATAGTGGCCTATCTTAAAAAGAATTTAACAAATGAACGTGAACTAGTTCATTTTTAGATATGTGAACTTAGTTCATTTAAAAAAAAAAAGAACTATGAACATGAACTAGTTCATTATCATCTGTGTGAACTGAACTTTGAACTAGTTCTCTTTAGGTATGAACTGGCACAACACTGTAGTCGGCTCACCCGGAGTATCCAAAAAAACAGGAGGGGGCGAGAGCGCAAGCATGGCCATCCTCGTCGCCAATATGTCAATATGCCTCGTCGCTGTTAATACCTGTATCTCAATATACCACAATTGGTAATGGGCTGTTCGTGCTCATACAGTAATTAAATAACCCAATATTAATTTAGCACATTCCCGGTGTCCGTAGCTGTATCCCTTCTTGACCTTACCCTAAAATTGGTGTTTTCTGAGTTAGGAAAAAAAGTGCTTCAGAGAATTATTTTAAGCATGCAGTTAAGACAATTTGATGCATTCCACATAGGCCTACACAAAAAGCATTTGGCCTAAGAATCATTCTATTTTCCCTATATAAAAATATCATTATTTTATTTGTGATAACCCGGGAGCCTGTTCTCTTCTTGGATGAGTACAGTTTAAATTCGTGGGAACAGACTGTGAAATGTGGGCACGGTTTACAAATTTGTGGGTATATGCGGATTGAAAAACAGATATGGTTTACAAATCTAAGCGCACAGATTGGATATTAATGGGTATGTTTAATTTTGCACTAAGTGAAACAGCAATAGATTCTATTTACACTAAGTGAAAATAGCACCATTTCTTATATGCTACTTACACTAAGTGAAAAAAGCTAAATATTCTATTTGCCCTATAAAAAAGTATGCTCTTTGCAATAACTGCACATAGTAGTTAGATGTTCCCATTCAGTCAGTCACGTTCGACGTTACGTCGATACTGACGTAATGGGGTCTCGCTAGGGAGCCCAATCACCTCCAAGGATACAAAACAAGCCAATGGGAATTGGCCTGTGAGATTTACATGCCGGGCCCCTCCCCCGGCATCCGGGTATAAATAGGGCCGGCATACTCACCTTCATTCATACTTTTGCTTCGGAGCCGATCGGCTGATCATCCTTTCACCTCCTCAAAGAGTGAATTTCTGAACTAAGAGAGCAAACAGCAATTTTAATTGCTAAGGACTCGGTCCTGAAAACAGCAATTTTAATTGCTTTTACTGTCTGTTCTCTGGTGGCTGCTTGTATCTCTCCAGCTGGTTGGGAAGGCACGCTCAGCGGTGGGTGTGACGGTGCGCTGCCCACAGGACGGTGCTGCACTCATCCCTGTGTGCTTCGGTTGGTGAGGTATTCTAAAAGAGCAAGCACGGGCGATCAGCGTCTTTTTCAAGATGTCTTTTCGTCCGTGTGTTTCTGGATGCGGACGTTTCCTGACTTCCTCTGACGGCCACGATCACTGTCTCACGTGTTTGGGGAAACCCCACGCTGAGGCAGCGCTCGTGGATGGTACATGCCCTCATTGCGAGAGCATGTCCATGTTGGCATTGAGATCGCGACTCTCTTTCTTTAACAGAAATGAGAGTCCCCTCTGTTACTACCCCAGCGCCAGCGGCTGTAGCGGCCGCTGGCCAGGTTAGTACTCTGGGAGATCTGAGGGTTACAGTGGGAGCTACTTTGTCGGGTCCGTCCCCACAAACCTCCCACTCCTCTGCAATGCCATGTGCCGTCGAGCTGCCGGCTGCTGCCGCGGGGCCCTCCTCGGGGGTGCCTCGTGTCACTTTCGGCGCTCCGGAGGAGGATCAGATGTCGCTCGCTGCATCGGGGAGTGGGTTTGCTGGTTCAGAGGAAGACGAAGACTTCGAGCTTCCGCCCTCAGGGGCGGTCGCTCAGTCTGAGGCGGACTCTGAATTGGCGGCCATGCTTGCCCGGGCCGCCGCAGGCGTCGGTCTCGTGTGGAACCCTCCACCGTGTCCTGAGCGCTCACGGTTGGATGATTGGTTTCTGGGCTAGGGGCGCGGTTCTCAGCCGCGTCCCGCCCCAGTGCCTTTCTTCCCGGAAGGGCATGAGGAGCTCCAGAAGACGTGGATGGCCCCTCACACGGCCAGAAACCGTTCTTCTGCCTCCTCCACTCTCACTACCCTTGATGGTGGGGCTGCCAAGGGGTACGCGGAGGTCCCGCAGTTGGAACGTGCGATTGCGGTGCACTTGTGCCCGCAGTCCGCGGCCACCTGGCGGAACCGCCCGCGTCTCCCGTCCAAGGCGGGTAAGAGGCTTACTCAGCTGCTGGACAGGCAGCCTCCGCCCTGCACGCCATGGCCATCTTGCAGGTCCATCAGGCGAAAGCTCTTAAGGAGCTGCACGAGGGTAGTGCTGATCCAGGGTTGCTGCAAGAGCTACGCACGGCGACCGACCTCGCCCTCCGGGGCGACGAAGGTCACGGCGCGCGCCCTGGGTCAAACGGTGTCCACCCTGGTGGTCCAGGAACGACATCTTTGGTTGGACCTGGCTGAGATGAGGGAGGTCGACAAAGCTCGCTTTCTTGACGCCCCCATCCTCCAGGCCGGCCTCTTCGGCGACACTGTCGAGGACTTCGCTCAGCAGTTCTCGGCAGTGCAAAGGCAGACAGAGGCCATAAAACACATCCTGCCCCGGCGTGATGATGCCACCAATCCGCCACGGGCTGCGCCTCCGTCTGCTCCTCGCCGAGGGCGTCCTCCTGCGGCTAAGGCTTCCGGGAGATCGGACTCGTCCCTTCCTCCCCGAGCTTCCTGCAGGAAGACCACGCCCCCTGCCCAGACCGCCAAGCCTTCTTCTAAGAAGAAGAAAGGCGAGAAGCGGCCCTGAGACGGGAGACCCGGTGGTTTTTGGAGACTGCTCTGTGGGAGACGGTGACCGCACCGCTCCCTCCCCCGGGAGAGGGCCCGGGGGAGAATCCTGTGTTCTGTTCCGCCGCTGGCCCCAGTGCCAGCGGTACCCACATTTTCACAAGAGCAATTTCCAAAAACCTCTGGGTCATATAAGAAGGTCTGCGCTGGGGGTGAGCGAGCTTTCGCTCCCTCTCTCTCAGCCGTTCCTTCCTTCGCCACGGGCAGGGTCTTGGCGCCCCGGGAACGCACCGCCTTCCCACGCCACCCTGCCCACTCGGAGCCATGTGAGTGGACTCCACTCACAGCCTCGACCTCGGGGCGCACTGCCTCCCGAGTCAGGCCACAGTGCTCCATGCTGCCCCCCCGTGGGTACTTCTGTTGTCCGGATGGTTCCACTCGTACGGTGCTTGGAGGCGTGGCTACGCCTTCCCAACCCGTCCCGTTGGCTCATTCGGACAGTCAGACTCGGCTACGCGATTCAGTTCGCCAGGCGTCCACCCAGGTTCAGCGGCGTTCTGTTCACCTCAGTGACAGGTCCCAACGCTTCTGTCCTGCGGGCGGAAATTGCGGTTCTTTTGGCGAAGGACGCAATAGAGCCTGTCCCTCCAGCCGAGATGAAGTCTGGGTTTTACAGCCCTTACTTCATAGTACCCAAGAAAGGCGGGGGGTTACGGCCAATCCTGGACTTGCGCGTCTTGAACCGGGCCCTTCACAGGCTCCCGTTCAAGATGCTCACGGTGAAACGCATTCTCACGTGTGTTCACACCCAGGATTGGTCTGCAGCTATCGACCTGAAGGACGCGTACTTTCATGTCTCGATCCTTCCTCGACACAGACCGTTCCTACGGTTTGCGTTCGAGGGGCGGGCATATCAGTACAGGGTCCTACCCTTCGGGCTGTCCCTGTCTCCTCGCGTCTTTACCAAAGTCGCAGAGGGGACCCTTGCCCCACTCAGGGAAGTGGGCGTTCGCATCCTCAACTATCTCGACGACTGGCTCATTTTGGCCCAGTCACGAGAGCAGTTGTGCGAACACAGGGACCTGGTGCTCAGGCACCTCAGCCAGTTGGGGCTTCGGGTCAACCGGGAGAAGAGCAAGCTCTGCCCCGTGCAGAGCATCTCTTTTCTCGGTGTGGAGCTGGACTCGGTCAATATGACAGCACGTCTCACCAACGAGCGTGCACAGTCGGTGCTGAACTGCCTGAACTCGTTCTCGCGGAAAACAGCGGTCCCACTGAAACAATTTCAGAGGCTCCTGGGGCATATGGCATCCGCAGCCGCGGTCACGCCGCTCGGATTGCTTCATATGAGACCGCTTCAGCACTGGCTGCACGACCGGGTCCCGAGGTGGGCATGGCACCGTGGCTCACTCCGTGTGGTCATCACACCGAGTTGCTGCCACACATTCAGCCCGTGGTCGGACATTGCTTTTCTACAGGCCGGGGTGCCCCTAGTGCAAGTGTCCAGGCATGTTGTTGTCACAACAGATGCCTCTGCCACCGGCTGGGGTGCCATATGCAGTGGCCAGTCGGCGTCGGGGTCCTGGACGGGATCCCATCGCCATTGGCATATCAACTGCCTCGAGTTGCTGGCAGTACTCCTTGCGCTGCGCCGGGTTCGACCGCTGCTGCAGGGCAAGCATGTACTGGTCCGGACGGACAACACATCGGCGGTAGCGTATATCAACCACCAGGGTGGTCTACGCTCCCGTCGCATGTCGCAACTCGCCCGCCATCTCCTTCTGTGGAGTCAGCGCCGACTCAGGTCGCTGCGCGCCTCCTACATCCCGGGCGAGCTCAATCGTGCGGCCGACGCGCTCTCACGACAGCTCACGCTCCCGGGGGAATGGAGACTCCACCCCCAGGCGGTCCAGCTGTTATGGAGCCGGTTCGGGGAAGCACGGGTGGACCTGTTCGCTTCTCTGGAATCCGCCCATTTCCAGTTGTTTTATTCGCTGACCGAGGGGACCCTCGGCACGGATGCACTGGCACACAGCTGGCCCCGGGGCCTACGCAAGTATGCGTTTCCCCCAGTGAGCCTCCTTGCACAGACACTGTGCAAGGTCAGGGAGGACGAGGAGCAGGTCTTGCTAGTTGCGCCGTACTGGCCCAACCGGACCTGGTTCCCGGAACTCATGCTCCTCGCGACAGCCCATCCCTGGCGCATTCCCCTGAGGCAGGATCTCCTCTCTCAGGGGCAGGGCACCATATGGCACCCGCGTCCCGACCTGTGGAACCTCCACGTGTGGTTCCTGGACGGGACGCGGCAGACTTGAGTGACCTACCGCCCGCGGTAGTCGACACCATCACTTCGGCCCGAGCCCCCTCGACGAGGCGCGCTTACGCTTTGAAGTGGAGTCTGTTCGCTGAGTGGTGTTCCTCCCGCAGGGAGGACCCCCGGAAATGCCCGGTCGGTGTTGTGCTTTCCTTCCTTCAAGAGGGTTTGGAACGGAGGCTGTCCCCTTCCACCCTGAAGGTCTATGTGGCCGCCATCGCAGCACATCACGATGTGCTCGACGGCAAGTCACTAGGGAAGCACGACCTGATCATCAGGTTCCTCAGAGGCGCCAGGAGGTTGAATCCCCCTAGGCCTCACCTCATTCCCTCCTGGGATCTCTCCATCGCCCTCTTGGGCCTTCGGGGAGCTCCCTTCGAGCCCCTTGAGTCAGTCGAGCTGAAACATCTGTCTCTTAAGACAGTGCTCCTGACCGCGCTCGCCTCCTTCAAGAGGGTTGGGGACCTGCAAGCATTTTTGGTCAGCGATTCGTGCCTGGAATTCGGGCCGGACTACTCTCGAGTCACCTTGAGACCCCGGCCTGGATATGTGCCCAAGGTTCCCACCACTCCCTTCAGGGACCAGGTGGTGAACCTGCAAGCACTGCCCCCGGAGGAGGCAGACCCAGCCCTTGCGTTGCTGTGTCCCGTTCGTGCTCTGCGCGTTTACGTGGACCGCACGCAGAGCTTCAGAAGCTCTGAGCAGCTCTTAGTCTGTTTTGGAGGTCAGCAGAAGGGGAAGGCTGTCTCCAAACAGAGGCTGGCCCACTGGATAGTGGATGCCGTCGCCTTGGCGTACCAGTCCCAAGGCGAGCCGTGCCCTCTCGGATTGCGAGCTCACTCCACTCGGGATGTTGCTTCCTTCTGGGCGTTGGCGCACGGCGCCTCTGTTGCAGACATCTGCAGAGCTGCAGGCTGGGTGACACCAAACACATTCGTGAGGTATTATAACCTCCGAGTGGAACCGGTGTCCACCCGTGTGCTTTCTACTCGTAGTTAGCCATGGGTGTTCGCTTGCTGTGCCATTTCCCTCGGGAGAGGGAATGCGAGCACTTTTTCTGCTCCTCAGTTCAGTTCCCCGTAACGGCGAACCCTGTGGAGTTCCTCCTGCATCTTGCGGCGGCCAGACGTGGCGGAGGTGTCCGGCGCTAGGTCCAGTACTCGTGTGTATGCCCAGTTGGTCTGCCCTTGTACTGGGCTAGATGCCCATATGCTGTGATTCCCCTCGGGTAATCCCATATGAGATTGTCCACGGTAAGGTTTCCCTGACGGTAAACCCGTGTCTTTCCCTGGGCGGCTTCGCTTTTGCCCTGTCTCTGATTGCTAGTCGTTCCTCCCGAAAGGTAGGACCTACATCAGAGATCTTCCATATGCGTTACTGTTCTCAGACCAGTCCATATGTGTCTCCACACGTTACCTCCCTTCGGGCAGGGTGTGGTCTCCGTAGCTTTCCCCTCCTCGGGGAACGCTTTCCTGGCGTTTTTGTCGTTGCTGGAAAACGAGGGATTGAGTTCCGAAGCACTCTCCCCCGTGGGGTAGGAACAGCAGCTTCGACTTCTCCACGGTAATGCCCTGTCCTCTCCATCCCACCGGTATGGAAGACATTCCTGGGCTTACTCTGGGCGCTGGAGGGTTGCGAGTATGGGCCGCATTTGCACTTGGCACGCCTCAGCCTGCCAGCACCTGCCTCCCTAACACTCGTAACGTGGTTCAGTTGCTATGGCGTTTTCCACGGGACCCCATTACGTCAGTATCGACGTAACGTCGAACATGACTGACTGAATGGGAACGTCTAGGTTACTAATGTAACCCCCGTTCCCAGAAGGAGGGAACGGAGACGTTACGTTCCCTTGCCATAGCTTTGTGCCACCGCTGAGCGGCCAGATACCTATCTCGGCTCCTCAGCAAAAATATGAATGAAGGTGAGTATGCCGGCCCTATTTATACCCGGATGCCGGGGGAGGGGCCCGGCATGTAAATCTCACAGGCCAATTCCCATTGGCTTGTTTTGTATCCTTGGAGGTGATTGGGCTCCCTAGCGAGACCCCATTACGTCAGTATCGACGTAACGTCTCCGTTCCCTCCTTCTGGGAACGGGGGTTACATTAGTAACCTAGACGTTATATTTACAGGCTACTTATAGTGTCAGATAATATTTGTACATTAGTGTTGTTGAAAAAGAAAAAATGCGCACATCCCAACTAAACTCAGGGCAGGTGCTCGATCATAAAGTAACTCCAAAATAAACCAAAAAAGAACTGCACACTGCCATTGCTGCTCTCAGAATTTAATAAAAAGACAACGTTTCGACCAAAGAGGTCTTCGTCAGGTCAGGCAAACAGTAGATAGTGACAAAATGGCAATTACTTTGCATTTTCTCAACATAGTCAATGACACCAGATACAATTCATTTCATCAACATGATCAATCACACCTGTTTCAAATCATCATATTCATCACCCAATGATTAAATCAACACTAATAACAAACATTATACCCAAATTCACAAAAAAGGTTTCAAATCAAAATCCAAATTTAAACCTTTTGGAGAAAGAGTATTCAATGTATAAATATAAAAAGCTTCCCTCTGTAGTAAGATTTTATCAATATCACCACCCCTTCTAGGTACTTTAATTTGTTCAATGCCTAAGTAACGAAGAGTCGATAAATTATGTTTAAAAGAATCAAAATGAACAGCAATGGGATTTTTTTGGTCCTTCAATCGTATATTACTTCTGTGTTCAGCTATACGTGTTTTTAAGCACCGTTTTGTTTTGCCTATATAGGCCATACCACAGGGACATTTGATCATATAAATTACATTTTTAGTATTGCACGAAATTATTCCCTTAATCTTCAACTGTTTACCTGAGTGTGGATGACTAAAAGTGTGACATTTCGTAGTAAAATTGCATTGTGCACATTGTCCACATCTATAATTGCCATCAGGGACTGAAAAGGGATTCGTAGATCGTTCCGATCCTTGGTCAGCTCTGACCAACATTTGCCGTATATTAGGGGCTCGTTTATAGACAATTCGTGGAGGATCTTTATAAAACTGACTCAATGCAGGGTCTGAGCTTAAAATATGCCAGTGTTTGCGTACGATGTTTGCAAACTCATTGCTTAGAGCGGAATATTGGATAATACAAGACAATCTATTATTGGTCGGTTTAGACACTGTTCGAGCAAGGCACTCTTGCTGATCAGTATTTTCGAAACATGCCACAGCCTCTTTAATCCAAGTATTTTTATAACCTCTCTCGCAAAACCTCTGACATAAATCTTTACATTGTATCTCATACCTTTCATTATACGTACAAATCCTACGAATCCTCTTAAACTGACTAATTGGAAGACTCTTCTTTAAATTGGTAGGATGAAAACTCTGACCATGTAGAATCGTATTTTTATCTGTGGGTTTTCTATACAGATCTGTCACCAATTTATCATCATCTTTTATTATAAGTAGGTCAAGAAAGCTAACCTGAGAGGCATTATAGTAAATGGTAAATTTGAGATGTTCACTACTGCGATTTAAGAAATGTAGAAAGTCAAGTAATTCATTTTCTGAGCCACACCATATGAGAAAAATATCATCAATATATCGACGCCACAAAAAAATATTAGGTAAAAAGAATTAACCCTGGGATTAAATACACATTCATGTTCAAAGTGACCAACATATAAATTTGCATAATTGGGAGCCATAGTGCTACCCATTGCAGTTCCTTTAAGTTGTAAAAAGTAGTCATCTTTATACATAAAGTTTTTAGTCAACACCAATGTAGTCAATGTCTTAATACATTCAATACTAGGACTCTTGTTACTGAAAAAATCACCCAGAAAAAATTCAATAGCCTGTATGCCACCATCATGTGGAATATTGGTGTATAAAGATTCCACATCTAAAGTAACAAGAAACATTTCATTATTAGGCAATGTAATGGACTGTAATATTTTAATCATGTCCATAGAATCCTGTACAAAAGAAGGAAGACTTTGAACATGAGATTTTAAAAAAGAGTCAATAAACACCGATATTTTTTCTGTTAATGAGCCCATACCAGCAATGATGGGTCTACCTGGTGGATTAACAAGATCTTTATGAATTTTGGGTAAAATGTAGATTACAGGTGTAATTGGATATTCAACTTTTAGAAAATCAAATTCATTTTTTGTTATATCACCTCTTTTAAGAAAAACTTGTAATGTCTCATGTATTTCATTTTTAAAATTAGAAGTAGGATCACCTTTTAGTTTAGTATAAAAAGACGGATTATCAAGTTGTCGATAAATTTCTTGATCATAATACTGGGCATCCATAATAACAATCGAACCACCCTTGTCAGCTGGCTTAACCACTACAGATTTTTCCATTTTTAACTCTTGTAGAGCATTCCTCTGGATTTTAGGTAAATTATTAAAAGAAACATATTCACGTTTCTTATTGAGAACTTGTCCTACATCTCTTTCAACCAATCGACAATATGTTTCCAATGAGTGATTTCGATTTTTTGGTGGAATAAATGTAGATTTGGAGCGAAAAACTGAATTAATTGATAAGCTTTGACTATTATCGGGAGGTAGGTTTGTATTATGTTGCTCCTGACTCA
Source organism: Chanodichthys erythropterus (assembly GCF_024489055.1). Classification (NCBI taxonomy): domain Eukaryota; kingdom Metazoa; phylum Chordata; class Actinopteri; order Cypriniformes; family Xenocyprididae; genus Chanodichthys; species Chanodichthys erythropterus. Next base: position 38,428,282 of record NC_090235.1, read on the forward strand.
CAGACATAACATCAACATTGCTAGAGAAGAATTCTTTAAGTCGTAACGTTCTAAAGAACTTTTGAAAATCAACAAAGACACCAAATTCATTACAGTATGTTGTAGGTACAAATGATAAACCTTTTTCAAGAGCTTGTATACAATCATGTGATAGAGACTTACTGGAAAGATTCACTACATTATGGCAATTCAATGATGTAGGAACTTGTGACGAGTCCCATATTGATGGTCTCTTCTTACCCCGTCTGCAGGCTTTCTTTTCCTCGTGCTCTTAGATTTCGAACTGGACGAGAGCTCCACGTTGTTGAACCGTCTTCTAAAAAGACGATGAGGAAGAGCCAAAAGCTGCGCTGTTCAGAATCTGTATCGTTACCTGATGTCAAAAGTTCTGAGTTAGTCCTTCTAGAAAACTTTCTCCCGCCATGAGTATGTTTTCTTTGTCTCCAGATGTAGACCCGCTGTAGTTTGTAATCATCAGCGTCTCTATGAAATTTTCTCTTCTTCACCGCTTTAATCTCCATCTCAAGTTGTTTTTGTTGTTGCTCACATTCCGCAATAGTTTCCTTCAATTTGTCCTTATCAACAATTGTCTTACCAAGACTCTCCCGAGTACTCTCGAGTTCACCGCGGACAACAGTCAGCTGTTCCGTGATTTCCTGGATAAGGAGTGCCATCAAATCGAATGAACATTTATTAGTGATTTCACACCATTTGTCACAAAACGCAGAATTGTTACTGCCCAAGGTGGGTCCTTTTTGTATCCTAAGACCTCGTGGAATTCTTCTTGACGAAGGTAGTCACTCAGAGTCACTGCATGTAGAAAAGTTTAGTTTCCCTCATAAGGAGGTTATTGAGAGTGTGTCTAAGATCATTAATCCCAGAAGTAGATGTAGGTGCCTCTTCAAAGAGGGATTCTTTAAGATGATCCTTTCATAGTCCTCTTCTGAAAATTCAAATGTGTTGCCAGTTGCCATCTTATCAACAAACTTTGCTAGAAATCCAGTAATGAGAGTCTTCACAAAACAAGGAGTGCCGCATAAAACATAAAGAAAAAGAAAAAATGCGCACATCCCAACTAAACTCAGGGCAGGTGCTCGATCATAAAGTAACTCCAAAATAAACCAAAAAAGAACTGCACACTGCCATTGCTGCTCTCAGAATTTAATAAAAAGACAACGTTTCGACCAAAGAGGTCTTCGTCAGGTCAGGCAAACAGTAGATAGTGACAAAATGGCAATTACTTTGCATTTTCTCAACATAGTCAATGACACCAGATACAATTCATTTCATCAACATGATCAATCACACCTGTTTCAAATCATCATATTCATCACCCAATGATTAAATCAACACTAATAACAAACATTATACCCAAATTCACAAAAAAGGTTTCAAATCAAAATCCAAATTTAAACCTTTTGGAGAAAGTATTCAATGTATAAATATAAAAAGCTTCCCTCTGTAGTAAGATTTTATCAATATCACCACCCCTTCTAGGTACTTTAATTTGTTCAATGCCTAAGTAACGAAGAGTCGATAAATTATGTTTAAAAGAATCAAAATGAACAGCAATGGGATTTTTTGGTCCTTCAATCGTATATTACTTCTGTGTTCAGCTATACGTGTTTTTAAGCACCGTTTTGTTTTGCCTATATAGGCCATACCACAGGGACATTTGATCATATAAATTACATTTTTAGTATTGCACGAAATTATTCCTTAATCTTCAACTGTTTACCTGAGTGTGGATGACTAAAAGTTTGACATTTCGTAGTAAAATTGCATTGTGCACATTGTCCACATCTATAATTGCCATCAGGGACTGAAAAGGGATCAGAGATCGTTAAGATCCTTGGTCAGCTCTGACCAACATTTGCCGTATATTAGGGGCTCGTTTATAGACAATTCGTGGAGTATCTTTATAAAACTGACTCAATGCAGGGTCTGAGCTTAAAATATGCCAGTGTTTGCGTACGATGTTTGCAAACTCATTGCTTTAGAGCGGAATATTGGATAATACAAGACAATCTATTATTGGTCGGTTTAGACACTGTTCGAGCAAGGCACTCTTGCTGATCAGTATTTTCGAAACATGCCACAGCCTCTTTAATCCAAGTATTTTTATAACCTCTCTCGCAAAACCTCTGACATAAATCTTTACATTGTATCTCATACCTTTCATTATACGTACAAATCCTACGAATCCTCTTAAACTGACTAATTGGAAGACTCTTCTTTAAATTGGTAGGATGAAAACTCTGACCATGTAGAATCGTATTTTTATCTGTGGGTTTTCTATACAGATCTGTCACCAATTTATCATCATCTTTTATTATAAGTAGGTCAAGAAAGCTAACCTGAGAGGCATTATAGTAAATGGTAAATTTGAGATGTTCACTACTGCGATTTAAGAAATGTAGAAAGTCAAGTAATTCATTTTCTGAGCCACACCATATGAGAAAAATATCATCAATATATCGACGCCACAAAAAAATATTAGGTAAAAAGAATTAACCCTGGGATTAAATACACATTCATGTTCAAAGTGACCAACATATAAATTTGCATAATTGGGAGCCATAGTGCTACCCATTGCAGTTCCTTTAAGTTGTAAAAAGTAGTCATCTTTATACATAAAAAAGTTTTTAGTCAACACCAATGTAGTCAATGTCTTAATACATTCCATACTAGGACTCTTGTTACTGAAAAAATCACCCAGAAAAAAATTCAATAGCCTGTATGCCACCATCATGTGGAATATTGGTGTATAAAGATTCCACGTCTAAAGTAACAAGAAACATTTCATTATTAGGCAATGTAATGGACTGTAATATTTTAATCATGTCCATAGAATCCTGTACAAAAGAAGGAAGACTTTGAACATGAGATTTTAAAAAAGAGTCAATAAACACCGATATTTTTTCTGTTAATGAGCCCATACCAGCAATGATGGGTCTACCTGGTGGATTAACAAGATCTTTATGAATTTTGGGTAAAATGTAGATTACAGGTGTAATTGGATATTCAACTTTTAGAAAATCAAATTCATTTTTTGTTATATCACCTCTTTTAAGAAAAAACTTGTAATGTCTCATGTATTTCATTTTTAAAATTAGAAGTAGGATCACCTTTTAGTTTAGTATAAAAAGACGGATTATCAAGTTGTCGATAAATTTCTTGATCATAATACTGGGCATCCATAATAACAATCGAACCACCCTTGTCAGCTGGCTTAACCACTCAGATTTTTCCATTTTTAACTCTTGTAGAGCATTCCTCTGGATTTTAGGTAAATTATTAAAAGAAACATATTCACGTTTCTTATTGAGAACTTGTCCTACATCTCTTTCAACCAATCGACAATATGTTTCCAATGAGTGATTTCGATTTTTTGGTGGAATAAATGTAGATTTGGAGCGAAAAACTGAATTAATTGATAAGCTTTGACTATTATCGGGAGGTAGGTTTGTATTATGTTGCTCCTGACTCACAGACATAACATCAACATTGCTAGAGAAGAATTCTTTAAGTCGTAACGTTCTAAAGAACTTTTGAAAATCAACAAAGACACCAAATTCATTACAGTATGTTGTAGGTACAAATGATAAACCTTTTTCAAGAGCTTGTATACAATCATGTGATAGAGACTTACTGGAAAGATTCACTACATTATGGCAATTCAATGATGTAGGAACTTGTGACGAGTCCCATATTGATGGTCTCTTCTTACCCCGTCTGCAGGCTTTCTTTTCCTCGTGCTCTTAGATTTCGAACTGGACGAGAGCTCCACGTTGTTGAACCGTCTTCTAAAAAGACGATGAGGAAGAGCCAAAGCTGCGCTGTTCAGAATCTGTATCGTTACCTGATGTCAAAAGTTCTGAGTTAGTCCTTCAGAAAACTTTCTCCCGCCATGAGTATGTTTTCTTTGTCTCCAGATGTAGACCCGCTGTGGTTTGTAATCATCAGCGTCTCTATGAAATTTTCTCTTCTTCACCGCTTTAATCTCCATCTCAAGTTGTTTTTTTTTTTTCTCACAATCCGCAAAAGTTTACTTAAAATTGTACTTATCAACAAATGTCTTAACAAGACTCTCCCGAGTACTCAAGAGTTCACCCCGGACAACAGACCGCTGTTCCCTGATTTCCTGGATAAGGAGTGCCATCAAATCGAATGAACATTTATTAGTGATTTCACACCATTTGTCACAAAACGCAGAATTGTTACTGCCCAAGGTGGGTCCTTTTTGTATCCTAAGACCTCGTGGAATTCTTCTTTGACGAAGGTAGTCACTCAGAGTCACTGCATGTAGAAAAAGTTTAGTTTCCCTCATAAGGAGGTTATTGAGAGTGTGTCTAAGATCATTAATCCCAGAAGTAGATGTAGGTGCCTCTTCAAAGAGGGATTCTTTTAAGATGATCCTTTCATAGTCCTCTTCTGAAAATTCAAATGTGTTGCCAGTTGCCATCTTATCAACAAACTTTGCTAGAAATCCAGTAATGAGAGTCTTCACAAAACAAGGAGTGCCGCATAAAAAACATAAAGAAAAAGAAAAAATGCGCACATCTTTGAAGAGGCACCTACATCTACTTCTGGGATTAATGATCTTAGACACACTCTCAATAACCTCCTTATGAGGGAAACTAAACTTTTTCTACATGCAGTGACTCTGAGTGACTACCTTCGTCAAAGAAGAATTCCACGAGGTCTTAGGATACAAAAAGGACCCACCTTGGGCAGTAACAATTCTGCGTTTTGTGACAAATGGTGTGAAATCACTAATAAATGTTCATTCGATTTGATGGCACTCCTTATCCAGGAAATCACGGAACAGCTGACTGTTGTCCGCGGTGAACTCGAGAGTACTCGGGAGAGTCTTGGTAAGACAATTGTTGATAAGGACAAATTGAAGGAAACTATTGCGGAATGTGAGCAACAACAAAAACAACTTGAGATGGAGATTAAAGCGGTGAAGAAGAGAAAATTTCATAGAGACGCTGATGATTACAAACTACAGCGGGTCTACATCTGGAGACAAAGAAAACATACTCATGGCGGGAGAAAGTTTTCTAGAAGGACTAACTCAGAACTTTTGACATCAGGTAACGATACAGATTCTGAACAGCGCAGCTTTGGCTCTTCCTCATCGTCTTTTTTAGAAGACGGTTCAACAACGTGGAGCTCTCGTCCAGTTCGAAATCTAAGAGCACGAGGAAAAAGAAAGCCTGCAGACGGGGTAAGAAGAGACCATCAATATGGGACTCGTCACAAGTTCCTACATCATTGAATTGCCATAATGTAGTGAATCTTTCCAGTAAGTCTCTATCACATGATTGTATACAAGCTCTTGAAAAAGGTTTATCATTTGTACCTACAACATACTGTAATGAATTTGGTGTCTTTGTTGATTTTCAAAAGTTCTTTAGAACGTTACGACTTAAAGAATTCTTCTCTAGCAATGTTGATGTTATGTCTGTGAGTCAGGAGCAACATAATACAAACCTACCTCCCGATAATAGTCAAAGCTTATCAATTAATTCAGTTTTTCGCTCCAAATCTACATTTATTCCACCAAAAATCGAAATCACTCATTGGAAACATATTGTCGATTGGTTGAAAGAGATGTAGGACAAGTTCTCAATAAGAAACGTGAATATGTTTCTTTTAATAATTTACCTAAAATCCAGAGGAATGCTCTACAAGAGTTAAAAATGGAAAAATCTGTAGTGGTTAAGCCAGCTGACAAGGGTGGTTCGATTGTTATTATGGATGCCCAGTATTATGATCAAGAAATTTATCGACAACTTGATAATCCGTCTTTTTATACTAAACTAAAAGGTGATCCTACTTCTAATTTTAAAAATGAAATACATGAGACATTACAAGTTTTTCTTAAAAGAGGTGATATAACAAAAAATGAATTTGATTTTCTAAAAGTTGAATATCCAATTACACCTGTAATCTACATTTTACCCAAAATTCATAAAGATCTTGTTAATCCACCAGGTAGACCCATCATTGCTGGTATGGGCTCATTAACAGAAAAAATATCGGTGTTTATTGACTCTTTTTTTAAAATCTCATGTTCAAAGTCTTCCTTCTTTTGTACAGGATTCTATGGACATGATTAAAATATTACAGTCCATTACATTGCCTAATAATGAAATGTTTCTTGTTACTTTAGACGTGGAATCTTTATACACCAATATTCCACATGATGGTGGCATACAGGCTATTGAATTTTTTCTGGGTGATTTTTTCAGTAACAAGAGTCCTAGTATTGAATGTATTAAGACATTGACTACATTGGTGTTGACTAAAAACTTTTTTATGTATAAAGATGACTACTTTTTACAACTTAAAGGAACTGCAATGGGTAGCACTATGGCTCCCAATTATGCAAATTTATATGTTGGTCACTTTGAACATGAATGTGTATTTAATCCCAGGGTTAATTCTTTTTTTACCTAATATTTTTTTGTGGCGTCGATATATTGATGATATTTTTCTCATATGGTGTGGCTCAGAAAATGAATTACTTGACTTTCTACATTTCTTAAATCGCAGTAGTGAACATCTCAAATTTACCATTTACTATAATGCCTCTCAGGTTAGCTTTCTTGACCTACTTATAATAAAAGATGATGATAAATTGGTGACAGATCTGTATAGAAAACCCACAGATAAAAATACGATTCTACATGGTCAGAGTTTTCATCCTACCAATTTAAAGAAGAGTCTTCCAATTAGTCAGTTTAAGAGGATTCGTAGGATTTGTACGTATAATGAAAGGTATGAGATACAATGTAAAGATTTATGTCAGAGGTTTTGCGAGAGAGGTTATAAAAATACTTGGATTAAAGAGGCTGTGGCATGTTTCGAAAATACTGATCAGCAAGAGTGCCTTGCTCGAACAGTGTCTAAACCGACCAATAATAGATTGTCTTGTATTATCCAATATTCCGCTCTAAGCAATGAGTTTGCAAACATCGTACGCAAACACTGGCATATTTTAAGCTCAGACCCTGCATTGAGTCAGTTTTATAAAGATCCTCCACGAATTGTCTATAAACGAGCCCCTAATATACGGCAAATGTTGGTCAGAGCTGACCAAGGATCGGAACGATCTACGAATCCCTTTTCAGTCCCTGATGGCAATTATAGATGTGGACAATGTGCACAATGCAATTTTACTACGAAATGTCACACTTTTAGTCATCCACACTCAGGTAAACAGTTGAAGATTAAGGGAATAATTTCGTGCAATACTAAAAATGTAATTTATATGATCAAATGTCCCTGTGGTATGGCCTATATAGGCAAAACAAAACGGTGCTTAAAAACACGTATAGCTGAACACAGAAGTAATATACGATTGAAGGACCAAAAAATCCCATTGCTGTTCATTTTGATTCTTTTAAACATAATTTATCGACTCTTCGTTACTTAGGCATTGAACAAATTAAAGTACCTAGAAGGGGTGGTGATATTGATAAAATCTTACTACAGAGGGAAGCTTTTTATATTTATACATTGAATACTCTTTCTCCAAAAGGTTTAAATTTGGATTTTGATTTGAAACCTTTTTTGTGAATTTGGGTATAATGTTTGTTATTAGTGTTGATTTAATCATTGGGTGATGAATATGATGATTTGAAACAGGTGTGATTGATCATGTTGATGAAATGAATTGTATCTGGTGTCATTGACTATGTTGAGAAAATGCAAAGTAATTGCCATTTTGTCACTATCTACTGTTTGCCTGACCTGACGAAGACCTCTTTGGTCGAAACGTTGTCTTTTTATTAAATTCTGAGAGCAGCAATGGCAGTGTGCAGTTCTTTTTTGGTTTACATTAGTGTTGTTGTACATTAAACGGTATGCAATAATAACAGACAGGGACATGCAGAGAGTTCCTCAGGGGCAGGGGCTCAAATGTAAAAAAGGGGCAATGAAAAAAAAAATTATATATAATATATATATATATATATTGCAAGAAGGCTGCATTTATTTTATCAAAAATACAGGAAAAACAGTAATATTGTGAAATTACAGTTAAAATAATGGTTTTCTGTTTTAATATACTTCAAAATATATTCATTTATGTGAAGCAAAACTGAATTTTTTAGCATCATTACTCCAGTCTTCAGTGTCACATGATCCTTCAGAAATCATTCTAATATGATGATTTATTATCAATGTTAGAAACAGTTGTGCTGCTTAATATTTTTTTATAACCTGTGATACTGTTACGGTTTGCTGCAGGAAGGAGCACAGACGAGGAGTAGAAATCCAAATACTAGTTTTAATGACGTAATCCACAGGTTAACAGGCATAAGAAAGCAACACAACTTACAACAACAGTGAACGGACAAGGACTGAGTGAACAGGGGCAAACTAAATAGCAAACATAACAAGGATGATTAACTAGACACAGGTGATACAGATTAACTAATGATTAAGGCGGGAAACAGAACATGTGATCACAGAACGAAAACAAAGTCCATAAACTGAAACTGAAACTAAACAGACTGTGACATTACACCCCCCTCCGGAAAGGCGTGTCCTCACGCCGTGAAAGGAGAAATGGAGGCGGCTTGGGAGGAGGACGAGGGTGTGGCCAGGAGCAGGAACCGGAGGCAGGCAGAAGACTGGAGGATGACGACCAAGTGGGATTGGAGGAGGTAGGAGTGGCCAGGTGGATGTGACCCAGAGCGCAGCCAAGGCGATGACCCAAGGTGACGTCAACGGTGGTAGGAGCCTTGATGGTGGGTTCGTGGAGATTACCAACGGTGACGGAGCCTTGGAGGGTGGAATCCCCCACGCAGACGGAAGTCCGAGGCGGTGATGGGATGCCGATGACCTGGGCGGCCGCGACAAAGCCGCAGTGACGACTTTCCGAGGCGAAGGTGGAGATCCGGAGAGCAGAGGAAGAGCTGGAGTGACCGAGGGCGGAGGTGGAGCCTGAGGGAGGGCGGAGCTTGCCGAAGCCGAAGGGGTGGAGGGCCGAAGAGCAGCGTACGGCCCGCAAGTCCGCAGCGGAGGCTTGGCGACGTCCGACCCAGGGGGAGCCGACATACCGACACACCTCTTTGTCCTCGGGTGTAGGCTCTAGCGTCGTGGCAGGCGGAAGCTTCCAGTCTGCTTGGGCCACAGGCGTCGTCAATCGCGGTGGTGACGGGCTGGGCTCTGGGTCTGGCCGGGCTCTGAATCGGGAGCGCACGCTTTCCAGACACCAAAATACGGCTTCCCTCCAACTAAGTCCGGTGGTGTCTGGAAGGTGGGTGGCATGGTAGAGGTTGGCCCCGATCCAGAACAGGTCCTTGATGGTTTCATCCTCCAAAGAGGTCTGTCTATACAAAACGCAAAAGTTTGTGGCAAAATGAAAAAAATCGTGGCTTTCCTGGGCCACGGTAATGAACTTGGCCCGTTCATCAAATTTGGGCGGTCCATTCATCTGTTACGGTTTGCTGCAGGAAGGAGCACAGACGAGGAGTAGAAATCCAAATACTAGTTTTAATGACGTAATCTACAGGTTAACAGGCATAAGAAAGCAACACAACTTACTGAGTTGTGACTGAGTGAACAGGGGCAAACTAAATAGCAAACATAACAAGGATGATTAACTAGACACAGGTGATACAGATTAACTAATGATTAAGGCGGGAAACAGAACATGTGATCACAGAACGAAAACAAAGTCCATAAACTGAAACTGAAACTAAACAGACTGTGACAGATACTTTTTTTCCAAGATTCTTTGATGAATAAAATGCTAGAAAAGAACAGCATAAATTATAGGAATAAATTATATTTAAAAGTATATTACAATAGAAAACCATCATTGTAAATTGTAATCTTTCACTATATTGCTGTTTTTGATCAAATAAATGCAGGATGAGTTTAAGAGAATTTTTCATAATGCTGCATAATTATCAAAAATAGTAACATAATAAAGTCCTTCCCACACACATCATGTGTGTTCTTTAATTGCAAATAGAATATAGGATATATGCATAAAGAATGTGTCAGATAAAATAATTTGGAGATCAAGTATTTTAAGAAGATCTTTCAGGTTGAGCGATGTAGCACAGAAAAGCAGGTATACCTGGGTACCAATGACTAGACAGACACATAAAGAGCAGTTCAATCATGGCACACACTTTATTGTCCAGAGTTGCAATATATAATTAGAATATAAGAAGTGAAACTAGCAGTTCAGTGACTGAAGTACATAAAAGGAATATAAGTGGTCACTCGTGAGGCCTGCATCTCTTACAGAGAAAGATCACATGATGAAAGGGACACAGGATGTTTCCAGAATCTCACAATGGCCACTTTAAGACAGAATGTCTTACCTATGGAACATCATTGTGCACATTAGATCTGATTATTGTAGACATACACACACATACACATATATCCTTTTTAAACACTTCGAAGTTTCCATACTTTGTTGTGAACAGGAAAACATGATTCTGTTTGAATATGGTCTCTCAAAAATTATCTCTTCCAATCTTGGTTCTTCCTCTAGGGAGCGCTTGGCTAACTGAACAATATTTTCACTGAATGCTGCAACAGCTTCTGCAACTGAACACTGTAAAACTCTAGAGGTGGTATATCCATTAATAAAATTTGGCCCTTAGTGCATACAGAGGTGTGTAAGGAGTTAACACTGTTTGGCTCAATGGGCCATCTATCTTCTGGCTTTGGATAACCCCCACCTCACTATTAGAGGTAGTTCCTTCCTCAGCTTAATCAGTATTTTACTCCTCCCTGTTATGCAGTAAGGTGAATCCCCATTTGAGATTCTATTCTGAATTGGAGCTTGCCTGCTCTCCTGTAGGACAGTGCTTTATTCTCGAAGCGTGTATCCACTGTGGTTAGTAATCTGTCAGAACTCCTGTCCTCGTTTCAGCGATCACTGTAGCTGGTCCAAGATACTTCGGTTCTCCCACCTTTGTCAGTTTCAGGCTTTTGATCAGAATACTCTGTCCTGGAACAAAGGGGTAAGTTGGCTTTTCTAAGGGGAGAGAAAGACACAGAAAAACATCAGCATATACAGAATTCAGTTTCTTGATGAGGGAAGTTACGTAGTCCTCCTGTATCACCTCCAGATCACCTAGGGAAGTAATGCCTGCACGGCCTTTGACCCATGGGGTCAGGAAAGGCCTACCCATTAGTATTTCAAACAGCAATAATTTAGTAGTGGAAGATGGAGTCATTCTTATTTCTGTCAACACCATGGGCAGCAAATCTAGCCATTTCTTTCTGGTATCTATGGAGGCTTTTGTGAGCCTTCTCTTGAGGGTTTTGGTTAAGTTGTTCCACATCAGACAATGACTGACAATGTGGAAGGGTGTGTTGAAATGCCAATCAATCGACAATGCTTTGGCCAAGAGCTGGGTTACCCTAGACGCGAATGGCGTCCCATTATCACTTTCAATACTAGTAGGTATGCCAAATCGAGGAATCATTTCTTTGGTTAGAATCTTTACCACAGACTTAGCATTTCGGACATAGGAATGCTTTTGGCCACTTTGAAAATCTATCCACAATTACCAAAAGATATTTCAAATTACCTATTGGCAGCATGTGCGTGAGGTCAATTTGCACATTATGAAACGGTGCTTGTGGATGCTGCAGTGCGTCATGTTTAACTGGTCTGTGCGGATTTACTTTTGCACATATAAGACATGCATCTAAAACGAGCCTCGCCATTTTGTGTACATCTGCGATACAATATAATTGATTGATTACCTGTACTACTTTTGCACAGCTTATGTGTGACAAGCCTTGGTAGTGCCTGATAAGGTTTATTAATCCTAACTTCAGAAGTGCTATTCTTCCCTTTTCATCTCTCAAGATCCCATCTTTATCTGGGGAGGATCCATGTTTTCCCCAATGCTCCAAGTCAGCCTATGTTGGTTGACTCTGCAGGATCCTAATGTCAATGTCAGGTATATTAGTTATATGCGTAGTCATAGTTACCTGACTCTGGTTACCCACAACAAATTTCTATTTGATTTGGGCCTTTGCTGCTTCCTTAGCGGCTTCATCTGCGTTTCTGTTTCTGCATCTTATTCATCATCCTCTGGTGCTTGACCTTTTAACCTTTACTATGGCCACTTCGGAGGGTAACTGTACTGCCTTAGTCAATTGTCCTATTAAGTTAGAGTGAGCTATTGGTTTGCCATCTGCTGTTTTAAAGTCTCTAGCTTCCCATGTTTTAGCAAAATGATGCACCACCCCCCATGCATACTTTGAATCAGTGTAAATAGTTACACGTTTTCCTGCCATCAGTTCACATGCTCGAATTAATGCTACTAAGTCAGCAGCTTGGGCCGAATTATAATCCAAGGAGAAAGCCTCTATTACCTCCCAGTGTCTGACACCACAGCATAGCCACAAAGGTAGACACCATCAGAAGGTTTTGAACATGACCTATCAATATAAATATTCACCCCCCCCCCCCCCCCCCCCCATCCAGGGGCGTATCCGAAAGATCGGCCCTGGAAGAACATGAGGAAGGCAATTCAATGATACAGTCATGATCTGTCGCATTATCTACCATGCCAGCCATACCTAGAATGCCTAATAGTGCAGGGTTGATGGATGCTGTTGGCTTAATAGTGAGGTTTTTGGTAGCCAGCAGGATTGCCTCATAGCCTGAGCGTTGTTGCATTGTCATATGCTGTGTTTGCATATTGTGTTGGATAGCTCCTACCTGATGAGAGGTATAAAGGATCAGTGGATGCGATAAAACCATTCTTTCTGCCATCTGTACAACCAGAGCAGCCGCAGCTACAGCACGAAGACATGCTGGCATACCTGAAGCTGTATTATCTAGTTTCTTAGATAGGTATGCTAGTGGTCTATACATGGAGCCATGCTGTTGCAACAGGACGCCAAGAGTCACCCCTTCCGCCTCGCGGACATGCAAGTGGAAATCTCGGGAACAGTCAGGAAGACCCAATGTGGGTGCCTTAGTGATGGCTTGTTTCAAGGCAGTGAAATGTAGTTCTGCCTCATCAGTCCTGTTTAAAAGAGTACTTGGGGGAGCTTTGTGGTCAATCAGGTTTTGTAGATGCCTATAATGTATGGCACAATCAGATATCCATGATCTACAATAGTTCACTAACCCCAGAAAGCTTTGAAGCTGCTGTACAGTTCGAGGGGACTTCATTTTTCTGATCATCTGGACCCTATCATATGAGATCGCTCTCAAACTTGGCATTATTATGTGTCCCACGTATGTCACTTTAGACTGGACCCACTGAAGCTTGTCTCTCGAGGCCTTCAATCCAGATGGGCGAGCACATTGCAGACGATGATGGAGGCCTTTTCACAGTCCTCTTTTGTCTCCCCGGAAACCAGGATGTCATCTGCGTATTGAAGCACACAAACTGTTGTAATGTACCTTAGGTCATTTATTAGCTCAATTTAATTGTTACGGGGAATAAGAATTGAATCAACTGTAAATGATTCACTGTAAATGATTCAGAATTAATATTTAACACTTCATCAATTATTCGTCCAAAATTGAGGTTAGAGTATTTTACCAATTCTGGATAAAATACTATTCTGCGGCCAACAGTAACAATATTTTATTATGATTATTGTTATTATTGTAATTATTATATTATAAGCAAGAGGTAACTTGATCTTTAAGTTTAAGACAGTAATTTGACACACAACACAAGAAACTCGTATATGTGAAAATCAAAACAAGTTCCCTTTCATGGGAACATCGACGCTGCGTAAGCGCTTTGGGAACGCCTCTGCGTGTTACGTCTTGAAGCACTCGTGAAATCGAACCAATAGTGTGACGGGACGTCAGAGCGGGTGACGTCACGGACCAGGAAACTATAAAGCACCCTTGAGAACAAAGAACGCCAGCTTCTGAAGTCTTCAGCAGCGCTCTGTGTTATCGTGTGTCTTATTTGGTATTGTCTGTCCCTTTATATTTACACAGCAAACAAAATATCTCTTCGTCCGAGGACAAGAGTATTTTAGTTCACCAAAGCACATATATACATACATATATATATATTAAGACACAAATGGCGAGTTCAAGCAAGCAACAGTTTGTTAAGTGTGTTCATCCCTGCCCTCGCTTCATCTCGGGCGGGGATACACACGAGGTGTGCGTTGCTTGTTTGGGAGTGGAGCATGCACAGGCAGCTCTCGAGGGAGCTGTCTGTGTACATTGTGAAAAGCTAACGCTCCGTGTACTCCAATCACGGCGCGCGTTCTTTGATAAAAAAGAGGACGCCGCGGCGAGTGTTCCCCAGGGCTCGGGTCCCGCTGCTGCCGAGGCACAGCGGCAGCTTCAGTCCTGGGGTTCACAGATGGATCTGGCGGAGGGGCTAGAGACGGGTCCTGCCCTATCTCAGCCTTCACCCGCCAGACCCAGTGTCTCTCCCCTGGCTGCGGAAGCACGCGCTGCGGTTTCTTCCCCCAGGGTAGAGGCACCTGCACCGGCGCTTCTCTTATCCAGCTCCGAGGAGATGGATGTAGCGAGCGTCGGGGCTGGAGATGAGGACCCGCCATCCTCATCTCCAGCTCATGAGGAGCTTTTAGATGTTGTGACTCGGGCGGTGGCAAAGTTAAAAATAGAATGGCCAGAAGAAAGATCAGAAGCGCAAACAAAAAGCAAACTGGATGAGCGCTTTCTCCCCGCCCGATCACAGCCTCAGCCCCGGGGATTGCCATTTTTCCACGATCTCCACACTGAGGTGTCGAGATCGTGGCATAAGCCAGCACAATTTCGTTGTTTACAATCCACAAACCACTCTATATAGTAATATAGTAGGAGGTAAAGAGCACGGTTATGGGGCGATGCCTCAGGTCGAGGAGACGCTCACGAGCTATATCTCGCCTGAGACAGCATCGTCCCTAAAATCCCCGACTTTGCCCACCAGACCCCTGCGTACAACATCAGCGCTGGTGGGCAGGGCTTATGCCTCAGCAGGTCAGGCGGCCGCATGTCTCCACACTATGGCCATCCTCCAGGCATATCAAGCCGACCTGCTGGGGGAGATAGACGAGAGTGGCGAGGCGACTTTTGATGCGATCCAAGAGCTCAGGAAGGCTACCGACTTGTCTCTCCGGGCCACCAAGGAGACGGCGAAATCAATAGGCCGCTCTATGGCAGCCCTGGTGGCCACGGAGAGACATTTATGGCTCAATCTGTCAGACATAAAAGAGCGAGATAAGTCTGTGCTTCTAGATGCACCTGTGTCTCCCCTGGGCCTCTTCGGCGACTCGGTTACATCTGTCGTCGAGAGGTTCCAGGAGGCAAAAAGACAGTCGGCGGCCTTCCAAAAGTTCCTCCCTTGCCGCTCTACAAGCTCCTCGACTGCGCATAGAGCGCAACAGAAACAAAGTGTTGCCACCCGTGCTCCCCCGCAAAGATCTTGGGGACCGGGGAGGGCAACGCAAGCGAAGCCTTCCAGGGGTAAGACAGATCTGCGGACTTTCATTATTGCTAGGAAGGCTTCGAAGAAGTCCTGACGCCAGGGGTTCAGGACTTCTGAGAGCAGCCCCCTCCGGAGAGGGTCTTGTCAAATTAAAATCTATAATACTAACCCCTCTTCGGCGCCCTCAGGGGGCCGTTCTGCCAACCCCGCCATCTCGTGCATTACGGGGCGCAGCGGTCCCCACCGACCCTCTGAGGAGGGCCGGTCAGCGCTTGATTCGACTTCTTCCTGCCGGTGCGCCGCTCCAGGGCGTCGAGCCAAGTGCTCAAAAAACACCAGAGACCAGCCTCGAGAGGTTGGTTCCCTTAGTAGAATTTTTGGAAGAATGGAAACGTCTTCCCAATATTTCTCAGTGGGTACTGCAGATGATAGAAAAGGGTTACAAAATACAATTCGGGTCTCGCCCGCCCCAGTTCAACGGGGTCCGACGATTGGTTGATTCTGGCTCAATCAGAGCAACAGGCAGCTCAACATCGAGATGTAGTTCTGTCACACATGAGAAGGTTAGGGTTGAGACTCAATACCAAGAAGAGTGTGCTTCTTCCAGCTCAAACTACCAGCTATCTAGGGGTGGTTTGGAATTCCACGACGATGCAGGCACATCTGTCTCCTGCCCGGGTGAATTCTATTCTCTCAACCGTGAAAGGGGTGAAATTAGGCCAGTCACTCACTGTAAAACAGTTTCAGAAACTGTTAGGTCTGATGGCAGCCGCTTCCAACGTGATACCTTTTGGTCTGCTGCACATGAGACCGTTACAGTGGTGGCTCAGAACCAGGGGGTTTTCTCCGAGGGGAAATCCTTTTCGCACAATCAAGGTCACGCGGCGGTGCCTTCGTGCCTTGGCAGTGTGGAAGAAACCCTGGTTTCTGTCCCAAGGTCCTGTGCTGGGGGCTCCTTGTCGTCGCAAAATGCTAACGACGGATGCGTCTCTCACAGGCTGGGGAGCGATCATTAGTGGTCGCACAGCTCAGGGTCTTTGGGGGGACCATCATCGTTCCTGGCATATAAATCGGCTGGAGATGATGGCGGTATTTCGAGCACTCAAATACTTCCTCCCAGACCTAAGGGGCCATCATGTGTTAGTTCGTACAGACAACATGTCAGTGGTCTCCTATATCAACCATCAGGGGGGTCTGAGGTCTCGCCAGCTGTGCAAATTATCACATCAGATCCTCCTATGGTCCCAGGAAAAATGTCTCTCTCTGAGAGCAGCTCATATCCCGGGACATCAAAATGTGGGGGCAGACATCCTGTCGAGGCAGGGGCCGAGGCCCGGGGAATGGAGGCTCCACCCCGAGGTGGTGGAGCTGATATGGAAGAATTTTGTTCGCGCAGAAGTCGACTTGTTTGCCTCGAAAGAGACGTCTCATTGCCCGTTGTGGTATTCTTTGACTCATCCAGCCCCTCTGGATGCTATGGTACAGACGTGGCCAAGGCTGCGCCTGTACGCATTTCCCCCGATTGCTCTGCTCCCCGGAGTTCTGGAGAGGGTTCGACGGGACGGGGTCCGTCTAATATTGGTAGCCCCGTTCTGGCCGACCCGGATATGGTTCACGGATCTAGTATCCCTCTTAGAAGGCTCCCCTATGGAGATTCCAATCAGGCAGGACCTTCTGTCTCAAGCGGGCGGCTCAATAGTTCACCCCCGCCCGGAGATATGGAAATTGTGGGCCTGGCCCCTGAAGGGGCCGAGCTCATAGAATCCGGTCTCTCAACTGAGGTTGTGGAGACCATTCTCCACTCCAGAGCTCCATCCATGAGAAAACTTTATGCGTATAAGTGGAAGCTGTTTGCTACTTGGTGTAGCCGATTACAGGTGGATCCGTTCCACTCCTCCATCAGTCATGTACTGCAATTTCTCCAAGAAAAATTCTCGGATGGTTTAACCCCTTCTACATTGAAGGTATATATTGCAGCGATTTCTGCTTATCACGCTAAAATAGAAGGCGTTTCTGTGGGTAGAAACCCTTTAGTCATACGTTTTCTCCGTGGTACTCAGAGGCTGAGGCCTGTGGTACGCACAAAAACTCCGTCCTGGGACCTAGCGATTGTGTTGGAAGGGTTGGTTGCGGCTCCCTTTGAACCTTTGGAAGAAGTGTCTGAGAAGCTTCTCACTTTGAAAACCATATTTCTTCTGGCCATAACATCTCTCAAAAGAATTGGAGATTTACAAGCACTTTCCGTTGCTCCTTCATGTCTAGACTTTGCACCTGGAATGGTCAAGGCTTTTCTGCATCCTAGACCTGGGTATATTCCCAAGGTCCCTACAAGTGTCCCGGGGCCGATTGTGCTGCAGGCCTTTTGTCCTCCACCTTTTGCAAATGCGGATCAGGAAAAACTAAATCTGCTCTGCCCAGTGAGGGCTTTAGACGATTATGTCCACAGAGCTGCCCTGTGGCGAAAATCTGAACAATTATTTGTATGTTACGGATCTCCTAACAAAGGAGGTCCGGCGTCCAAGCAGAGAGTGAGTAAGTGGGTGGTCGAGGCCATCTCGCTTGACTATGAGTCCTCCGGGCAGCCTTCTCCGTTGGCTGTCCAGGCACATTCCACCAGGGGTATGGCTGCCTCAAAGGCTTTGATGTCGGGGGTCCCCCTCAATGACATATGTGAGGCTGCTGGGTGGTCGTCTCAGCATACCTTTATTAGGTTCTATAACCTTGACTTGGGCTCCACTCCAGGGTCCTCAGTACTGTCGTCCTGAAAGATAACAGACATGCATTTGGTCTTATGGCCTAGTTGGGATAGCATTCCCAAAGCGCTTACGCAGCGTCGATGTTCCCATGAAAGGGAACGTCTCGGGTTACGTCTGTAACCCTGGTTCCCTGAATAAGGGAACGAGACGCTGCGTAGCTTAGCCATACTCCCAGCACGCCTGTGAGCGTCTGCTTCATCCCTATTTCAGAAGCTGGCATTCTTTGTTCTCAAGGGTGCTTTATAGTTTCCTGGTCCGTGACGTCACCCGCTCTGACGTCCCGTCACACTATTGGTTCGATTTCACGAGTGCTTCAAGACGTAACACGCAGAGGCGTTCCCAAAGCGCTTATGCAGCGTCTCGTTCCCTTATTCAGGGAACCAGGGTTACAGACGTAACCCCAGATGATTTATTGACTACTTCTAATGATTACAGGAAACTAAGGCTAAACACACACACACACACACACACACATACATATACGCACACACATTCGCGGAGTTGATGACTTATGAAAAGTCCCAAGTTCAGTGCTAACTTAACTTATAACCTGAGGAAAATCACAAAAGCAGAGCTTTGGCTTGATTCTTTAGGTTTAAAGGAGTTTCACCAGTTTCCAGCAAGAGAGAGAGAAGTTTGCTTGTACCTGCATTTGCTCTGACAGCTGAGGTAATCGGGTTGTTCCGTGACTCGTGTACAGCGTGTACTAGCCCGTTTCCCAGTGAGGATTTGTGGTTTTGGGCATATCTTGCCTCGACGTCTCGTCCTTGGAGCGTCATTAACCATGTAGCTATGCGGGCGTTGGTTACCACGCCATCCCTGATTCGTTGGCTGTTGAGGAAGGTCACTGGTTGGTGACACGTTTCAATGATAACCTTCTGAGCTCCAATGTAGTTGGAGAAACACTGAATGGCCCATACAGTGCAAAGCAAGGCTTTTTCGCAGTCTGAGTATTTGCATTCTGGGGGAAGCAAGGTTTTGCTGGCATAAGCGACCACCCATTTGTCTTTGTCGTGGAGCTGGTACAGACCTGCACTGAGGCAATGATTGGAGAATCCAGCTTCCAGATAGAACTCTTTTCCTGGGTCGGGGTAGGCCAGGCATGGGGTGGAGCACAGGCGTTGTTTGAGCTCGCTCATGGCTGTGTCCTGGGCTTCCGACCAAACAAAGGGTTTGTCCTTCTTCAGGAGGGAAGTCAGTGGTCGTGCGATGTCAGCATAGTTCTCGATGAACTGTCGTGAGTAGTTGCACACTCCCAGAAAGCTTCGTAGCTCAGAGATGTTAGTCGGCGTCTTTATGTTTTGTATTGCTTGTGTACGGCTGGACTGCGGTTAAATGCCGCCTCGTCCGACGAGCAAGCCAACATAATTTACCTTGGTTTTACACCATTGTCCTTTGTGGAGGGCAATTTTCGCTCCTGCTGTTGACAGCTGGTTCAGGACATGGTCGATTTCTTTGAGGTGGTCTGCCACATTGTTGCTTTTCATAAGGATATCATCAACATAGATGAGGTTGCCTCTGGCTCTGGCGTCAGGGCAAGCTTTGTTCAGAAAGATGTTGAATTCAGCTGGGGAGTTGGCATAGCCGAAGGGGCACCTTGTGAAGGTGAATTGTCGATTGCCAAAGGTGAATGCCAATTTGTGTTGGTCATCAGGGTGGACAGGGATTGTCCAAAATCCTGAGGCGACGTTCAGTGTGGATAGGATCGTGGAGCCTTTGATTTTGGGAATCTCTTGGTCCAATTGAGTCATAGGCCATCGCGAAAAGGGAACTTGCTGGTTTAATTTGCGATAGTCAATGGTGGGCTGCCATTTGCAGTTGGGCTTTAGGACTGGCCATATCGGGGAGGAGTAGGTGCTGTTGCAAGGTCGGATGACCCCCTTTTGCAGCATGGAGTCAATGATATCTTGCACTGATTCGTATGATGCTATTGGAATCTTGTACTGCCGCACAAATGTCGGTGGTGCATTTGGGTGAGTTGGGATGCGCACCATGTGGATATCAGTCAGGCCACAGTCCAGGGAATCCTTTGCGAAGGATTCCTTGTATTTGCACAGAACTTCTTTAAGTCCTTGGCGATCCATTTCACTGTGGAGGGAATCCGCCTCGCTCAGGATTTGTTGGACTTGTGCATTGAACCCGGCGTAGGGTTCCTCTGAGTCCTTTGAGGGACTGTGGGCCTTGACGATCTGTTCTACAGGTGACTCTGTTGTAGTCTGTGTTGACACAGCGTAGACGGCGAGGTGAGTGTCATCTGTAAGTTCTGATCGGCAGACGCTTTCTTTAGGCACCGGCAGAATAGAAGTGATGGCGATGATCTCATGGGGCTTTGTAAAAGTTAAATTGTTGTGACATTCATCTGAAATTAGTTTGGCTGGTATGTGGCCGATGACAGGAACTGTCAGTTCAAAGTCATGGAACGCCTGGTTGATGAGCCATCCCAGGTGACTGGCTTTTGGCACATTGATGTCTTTGGCCGTACAGTTGTTGAACAACACATACACAGCACGAGATGACACTTCTATGAGAGGTATGGCTTCCAAGGTCAGTCCTAGTTTTAGGCAGGTCCTGGAAGGTTGGAAGAAGCCTAGCTTACTGTTAAGGGTCTGGCCAGGTCGCATGTTGAGGCGGACACTGACACTCTTGCTGTAAGCGGGGATTGTGGCTTCTTGCTCGTTGATCATGGAGCATGCATCTGGTATTGTTTGACCAGATCGAAGATTCTTGAGGTTGACTGAAAATGTCAATTGGTGTGAAAAGGGAGCCCATATGACGTCATTCACGGTGTCAACGCAGGCGTTGAGACGGACCATGATGTCTGCTCCTATGTAAATGTCATGAGGCAGGTTGGGGACAACCAGGAGGTAGTGAGTCAAGAGTCTGTTGTTCCATCGTATGTCTACAGCACAGACGATCTTGGAGGTAGCCATGGTTGTTGACCAAGGATTGAGAGGGAAGCGGCTATGCTTCGAGATGTGTGGTATGCTCTTATTTGTCTGCTTCAATGTTCTGAAGAGTTTCAGGCTGATAGCTGAGTTTTCAGCCCACAGGGCTAATGCTGCATCAGGCACTGATATGTCTTGGACATTTATGGCAGTCATGATTCTGAGGGAACCTGAGTCTGAGTCAGATGCTTGCAATGAGCAGAGGAATGGGTCTTGGTTCCTGTTGCTTGAAGTGGAACTTGCTCTTGGTTTTGAACTTGCATCGTCAGTCAGTAGATGAGGGGCGGTGTCTGTGACCTGACACTGCGATTCGTTGGAATTTACTGACTGGAGAGGCAGAGGCTCACGGACTTGCGTCCATATCTTCAGGTGCTTGAAGTCTATTAAGGGTTCAAAGCGGTTAAGCAGGTCCTTCCCAATGAGGAGAGGATATGTGTTGAGTGGTGAGACGTATACTGGGTGAACAAGATTCATTGGTCCCACTGTTAGGTGAATTGGGGCCACATGTTTTAGTTGTAGGCCTGTGTGGGAATATGCTTGGAGATTCAGCTCACACCTTTGAAGTTTAAAGGTTCCATGAGACCTCTTTGTTCTGCTTTGGACTTCTTCAAGGAGTTCTGTTGACATTAGGGTGATGTCAGCTCCAGTGTCGAGGAGGGCTTCGACCTTGATGTGTTGTTCGATGATAACGGAGAGGTAAAATTTTACTTGCTATACCTTTCTCAATGAGATCACCCAGGAGTTGTGGGACTGGAGTTTGGGATGAGAGAGGTAGGATGTCAGCATTTATTTCGTTTTCTTCGGAGGAGTGGCAGACGACCAAGACAGCACTTTCAGGAACTGGAGTGGTTTCCACAGCAGGCGTTTGTTGGATGCTGCTGTGATCTGACCCATCAGGTCAGTTTTGTGGGATGTTCAGGTGGGACTTCTTGTCCGTTTGGAGTTATGGTGCTTGTGGTTCTCTGGGAGAGAGATGAGGTGCTGTTCTCTGGGGTGTGTTGAGTCTGGTGGTCGCTGCCATTTCGTCCGGCCGCTAGTCAGGAAGAATCTGGTTTCTCTTTCTTTTCCCACTTCCGGTCTTCCTCCTTTCGTTGGAAGAACTCTTTCATCATCATTTTCATCAGCTCTTGAGAGTCGAAGCAAGGTGAAGTCTTTTGTTCTGGTATGGATTCATTTTGAGCTCTGTCAGCTTGGAATCTTTGTGAGTTTTTTCGTCGATTCCTTGGGCTGGTTGCTCCAGGGTGTGTTTGTCGTTTTCCCTTGGATTCCCATGAGCTTTTTCCTCTGGGGTTTCCAAATGAGCTTGGCTGACTCCAAGTTTTCTCCCAATGACTCTCATGAGGTCTTGATTGGTTCCATGAATTTTCCCAGTGACGTCCAGGTGAGCGTTGTCGTCCACGTGGTCCATCCCAGCGGTTGTCTCTCTGTTTAGGTCGAGTACCAGTGTTTGGGTCCCACTCTCTGTTGGACGAGGATGCATTCCACTCTTTGGGTGTCGGCTTGGCAAGGTCTTGACGCTGGGTGCCCTCTAGGGCCAGCCCCTGACTCTGAGTGTTGAGGTCAAGAACTGTGGTGGTTTTGGTGCCCTTTTCTAAGGCCATCTTCTGTTTGCAGTAAGCTTTGTGCGCCAAGTCTCTTAACTGTTGAGCACTCATTGTGCGTGGACAGGCAAGGACGCCAAGATGGTGGCTCACCCCAGGATGGAGGTTTCTCAGGAAGAGAGTTTTGAAGTTCAATTCTTCCTCCATATTCTGTTCGTTGCGAGACCCGAAGTACGCTAGCCTGAGTCGGCTATAGAAGACTTGAGGAGATTCATGGCGACCTTGTTTTGTTTCCAGGGCAGCCACTAGTCCTTGTTCTGACTCAGGGTCGGCAAACTCTTTAATGAGAGCTTCTTGGAGCAGGTGGTAATCAGTCTTTGTGTGGGCAGGCTGCCGGTCCAGGAAGCTGCGCACTTCAGAGCTGGATGTGGCTCTTAGCAAATAAAGTCTATCTTTGTCAGTGACATTGGGTCTCATCTCCAGATGGAAGTCAATATCTTGCAGATAACTCTGAACATTTGGACTACCTGGCACATTTGGAGTGAATTTGCCAATGTTTCTAGCAAGCTTGTCAAGGTCTCTAAGGTCCAAGCCATGAGATGATCTGTGGCTGGCTGGAGCAAATTCTTTTAGTTTAGTGGGGAGATAGGATTCTTCGGAGGGAGCTGGTGACTGTTTTGGCACTGCCCCCTTCTGATCATGTGCCAGTCCAGACAGGGGAGCCGGTCCTGCTTGGCAAAGGTGAAGTTGGTGTCCGACGTGTTCTTGATGGCTCACAGCGCAATTCATATGCATGCTTGAATTCCTCTTTAATACTGTCGGACTCTTCTTTGATGTAGTCAAGCTGACGTGTTAGGCGGCTGACCTAATTTCTTAACTCATTCAGGTGAGTTTCGAGAGCTTTAATTCGGCTGTTCTTGTCTCTGAAGTCAGCCTTTGCTTTTTCCAGTAGCTGTTCTGCGTACTGTAGCTTGTCGGAGAGGTCAGCATAGTCTTTTCTGCCTCGTTCCATTTCTTGCGTAGGAGCTGCTAGGGTCTCTTTTAGCCTGTTGATCTCCTCTTTTGCGCCTTGTTCCACTTCATCAGGCCCTTCTTGTCGTTCCTGAGCCTCCAGCTCCAGCTGTTCGATGCGTCGTTGTGCACGTGCCAGCTCCTGTTGGCGATGGGCGGCTTGCCTGTCGCTCAGTTTGAGGGTGGCGATGAGTGTGTGGCTTAAGGAGCCGGTGATCTTGGCTAGTTCTTTGTGACTGTAGCTCTGGCTTGGGTCTTGTTTCATGAGGCTTGCTATGCTGTCATCCAGCTGGTCCTGTGTCTGATGCTTTAGTGTTTCAGCGGCTTTAGGTAGGATGCTGTCTGTTACAACACTTAGCCAGGTCTCCAGGTCCTCCCAGTGTCCAGCAGGGTCTGTTGTGCAACACATGTTTTGGCACTGCGAGGGAGATCTAAACTGACACAGACCTTGAAGAAAAGAACAAAACAAAACACAACAAAACAAAACAAACAAGCAGGGCAAATCAAAGGTGTAAGGGTGCAATGTCAAGTGTGGGCTAATGGGAATGAGTAATGAGTGTGTAAATGTGCAGGTAAGACTGGTTCTCGACTGTGGTCCTCTCGTGGATGTGCTTCTAACTCGGAGTCTCTGCGAAAAGAATCAGAAAGCACACACAGGTAGCACAGCTAGAGCAGAAGAAAATGGGTGAAGCCACAGCTACAGAGAAATAAACCACCAGTAGCTACGTATCCCACTACAGAGCATAATAACCAACAACAGGGGAGCCAGAGTTCCCCAGTCTGAGTCAGTTCCGACTTATCAATGATGACCCTAACATTTTCAAATCATAGTGAAGATTTACCTTATATTACATTGATGGGGCATGGTCAGCCACAAACGTTCCTTTTGGATTCTGGAGCAGATGTGACATCAATGACCTCCGCACATTATGATGGTCCAATCTCTAACCAAGTAGTTAACTCTGTGGGTATATCAGGAACTGACATCTCATGTCCCGTAACACCTCTTGTAGAAATAAGAGCTCCTGGATTTAAACAACATGTTTATTTATTTATTTTTTTGCACTGAGTAATTCCAAAATACAAGAATTTGTATACACACCATCCACTGATACAGATACAATTCAGTCATTTTTATAGCATTTAATTTTAAGATTTAAAATATATTTCATTAAAATATTACTGTAGGAATGTAGCAAATTGCAACATAAAATATTGATGAATTCTGCATCATGTCTGATTCATTCCAGTAACATATTGCAGTGAATTATAAACAGAGATGTGTCCTTGTTTTACACAAGAAAACGTCTTGGGTTACGAGTGTAACCCTTGTTCCCTGAGTAAGGGAACGAGACGCTACGTCAGTGACGTGATGGGAATCCTCTGCATTTTTGTGTTCGTGAAGCACTATTGTATCCAACCAATGAGAGAACGTGACGTCAGAGGCGGGCGACGTCGCGGACCGGAACCTATAAAGCATGCCCAGAAACAAAGAACGCTAGCTTCTGTGATATGTCTGAAGTAAGCGCTCCAGGCATGCTGGAGGTACGGCAACATGACGTAGCGTCTCGTTCCCTTACTCAGGGAACAAGGGTTACACTCGTAACCCAAGACGTTCCCTTTCGTGGGAACTATCGACGCTACGTCAGTGACGTGATGGGAACGCTGTCCCCACTACGCCGTGCCTCCGAGTGCCTGGCTGCTATCTTGTAACACCAAAGCACCCGGAGTACTACTCACATTAAGATTATAAAATCTGATGAAGGTGTGCTGGGATGACCATCCAGCAGCACCACAAATATCCGCCAAGGAAACTCCTGACATGTGAGCTCTTGAAGCAGCCATACCTCTAGTTGAGTGTGCCCTAACATCCAAGGGGCATGGACGCCCCAGGGCTTTATACGATAATGAGATGGCCTCAACCACCCATTTACTCATCCTCTGCTTAGACGCTGGGCCCCCTCGACTCGGGGACCCATAACATACAAATAGTTGGTCTGATTTTCTCCACAGGGCAGCTCTGTGAACATAAGCGTCCAATGCCCTCACAGGACACAGCAGATTAAGTTTTTCCTGATCCGGATCAGTAAACGGAGGGGGATAAAAAGCCTCCAAAACGATAGGACCTGGGACCCTAGTGGGGACCTTAGGAATGTAACCAGGCCTTGTATGTAGAAAGGCCTTAACCATCCCTGGTGCAAACTCTAAACATGATGGTGAAACCGAAAGAGCTTGAAGGTCACCTATCCTTTTCAAGGATGAGATGGCCAGTAAAAACACAGTCTTCAATGTGAGCATTTTATCTGACACATCTTCCAAAGGTTCAAAGGGCGCCTCAGCCAACCCTTGTAACACGATGGGTAAGTCCCAGGTCAGAGATTTTGGGCGTACTGAAAGCCTTAGCCTCAGTGCGCCACGAAGGAAGCGAACAACTAAGGGGTCTCGACCTACCGAGACACCACCCATAGGAACATGATAGGCTGAAATACAGCCACATACACTTTTAATGTGGAGTGCCACATTTCTGGACGGGGATGTAAAAACATGCCGCCCGCTTGGGACAGGAGATCCTGTCTGACTGGAAGCTCCAGAGGAGAGCCGTGAAGAAGCGATACTAGGTCCGCAAACCATATTCTTGTTGGCCAGAAAGGAGCCACCAGGTCTACCCCTTCCTGACGGACTTTGTCCAGAACTCCCGGGAGCAGAGCGACTGGGGGAAAAGCATACAGACGTCGCCTCGGCCACGTCTGTATCATGGCATCCAACCCCAGAGGAGCTGGGTGCCTCAGAGAGTACCACAGAGGGCATTGAGTTGACTCCTCTGTGGCAAAGAGATCGACTTCCGCTCGACCGAATGTTTTCCATATGAGCTCCACTACCTCTGAGTGAAGCTTCCATTCCCCCGGACTCGCGCTCTGCCTCGACAGAGCGTCCGCCCCCATATTCAAATACCCCGGAATATACACCGCCTTTAGCGAGAGTAATTTCCCCTGGGTCCACAGGAGGATGTGACTGACCAGTTTGCATAGTGGCCGAGACCGCAGTCCCCCTTGGTGATTTATGTAGGAGACCACCATAGTGTTGTCTGTCTGAACCAACACATGGTGGCCCCTCAGGTCGGGGAGGAAGTGCTTCAGAGCCTGAAACACTGCCAGCATCTCCAGCCGATTTATGTGCCAGGAGAGCTGGTGTACCTCCCAGTGACCTTGAGCTGAGCGACCACTCATGATCGCTCCCCAGCCCGTGAGGGACGCATCTGTCGTAAGCATTACGCGACGACATGAAGTTCCCAACACGGGTCCCTGGGACAGGAACCAAGGCTTTTTCCACATGACCAGAGCACGAAGGCACCGCCGCGTGACTTTGATCATGCGAAAAGGATTTCCCCTCGGAGAAAACCCCTTGGTCCTGAGCCACCACTGTAAGGGTCTCATGTGCAGAAGGCCAAAAGTAACAACGTTGGACGCAGCTGCCATCAGACCCAACAGTCTCTGAAACTGTTTTACAGTGAGTGACCGGCCTAACTTCACCCCATTCACGGCCCCGAGAATGGAAGTCACACGAGCGGGAGTCAATTGCGCCCGCATCGTGATGGAATCCCAGATTACCCCAAGATAGTTGGCAACCTGACTCGGAACCAGCACACTTTTCTTGGCGTTGAGCCTCAGCCCAAGCTTCTTCATGTGCGACAACACAACATCTCGATGTTGAACTGCCAGACGTTCTGTTTGAGCTAAAATCAACCAATCGTCGATATAGTTCAGCACGCGGATGCCCTGGAGTCTCAGCGGAGCCAAGGCTGCATCCACGCACTTCGTGAACGTGCGGGGTGATAGTGATAGGCCGAAGGGAAGAACCTTGTATTGGTATGCTTCGCCCCCAAAAGCAAACCTGAGGAACTTCCTGTGAGAAGGATGGATGGAAATGTGAAAATATGCGTCCTTTAGATCTATCGCCACAAACCAGTCCTCGGATCTGATCTGTGGAATAATCTGTTTGAGTGTAAGCATCTTGAACTTCAACTTCTTTACAGATCGATTTAGTATACGAAGATCTATGATCGGACGCAACCCCCCATCCTTCTTTGGAACAATGAAGTAGCGGCTGTAAAAGCCCGACATTTTGCTGGGAGAGGGAACCCGTTCTATAGCCCCTTTTTGCAAAAGCGTCGTAACCTCCTGTTCCATTACCAGAGACTGCTCTGGAGCTACCACTGTGTGAATCACTCCACTGAACCTGGGCGGAAGAGAACCGAACTGAATTCTGTAACCCTGTTCTACCATGAGCAGCACCCATTTCGAAATATTCAGAAGAAGTTTCCATTCCCCCAAAAATTCTACTAAGGGAACCAGCCTCTCGAGACTGGTCTCTGGTGTTTTTTGAGCACTTGGCTCGTTTATCTGGCACGGCGCACCGGCAGATAAGCGAATCATGTGCTGGCCGACCCTCCTCGAAAGATCGACGGGGACTGCTGCGCCCTGTCGCACACTGGGTGGCAGGGTTGGCAGAACAGCCCCCTGAGGGCACCGATGGGGAACGATAGATGTTAATCGTCGAACCCCTTCGGAGGGGACTGCCCTCAGAAACCCTGACCCATGACCGTCAGGATTTTTTTGGGAAGCCTTCCGGGAAATAATGACGGTCCTCAGATCCGCCCTACCCCCAGAAGGCTACACGGGCGGCCACACTAGCTTTCTGCTGGGACCTGTATCCCGAGGAGCCGGCTATCGGCTGAGGCTGCTCCCGCCCAGCAGCCTCAGGGGGATGAGATTTCCGGGGAAAGAATCTTTGGAACGCCGCTTTCTGTTTTTTCGCCTCCTCGAACCTGTCGACGACAGTAGCAACTGCGTCACCGAACAGGCCCTCGGAGGAAAGCGGCGCATCCATAAGGATATGTTTGTCTTTATCCTTAATATCTGCGAGATTGAGCCACAGATGTCTCTCCGTGGCCACCATGGCTGCCATAGAACGGCCTACTGACTTGGCCGTCTCTTTGGTGGCACGGAGAGCTAAATCTGCGGCTTTTCTCAACTCCTGAATTGTTTCAAAAGTAGCTTCCCCAGTCTCCTCAATCTCCCCCAGCAGATCAGCTTGGTATGCCTGCAGTATAGACATTGTGTGCAGACATGCCGCAGCCTGACCCGCTGCCGAATAAGCCTTGCCCACCAAACTCGATGTTTGTTTTAGTGGTTTGGTGGGCAACGTCGGGGATTTCAGGGACGATGCAGACTCGGGCGAGAGATACCTCGCAAGCGTCTCCTCAACCCGAGGCATCGCCCCATAACCGTGTTGCTTCAGCCCCGTGATATTACTATACATTGTCGTTTGTGGGCTGAAGACACGGTACTGCACAGGTCTATTCCACGACCTCGACACCTCGGTGTGGAGGTCGGGAAAGAACGGCAGTCCCCGACGCTGGGGTAGTGACGTATCTGGGAGGAAGCGTTCATCTAACTTGCTTTTTATTTTTGGAACGCTCTCCTCCGCGGGCCAGCTTATTTTCAGTTTTTCTACTGCCCGGGTCACTACCTCCATAAGCTCCTCATGGGCTGGAGATGAGGATGACGGTCCCTCATCACCACCCTCGACACCTTCAACATCAACCTCCTCGGAGGAAGATATATTCAGTGTCGGTGCCTCCCTTTGCGGGGAAGAAACCGCAACGCGTGCTTCCACCACCAAAGGAGAGACACTAGATCTAGCAGGTAAGGGAAGCGATAAGGCAGAGCCCGTCTCTCCCCCCCTCTGCTAGATCCATTTGTGAACCCCACGAGTGCAGCCTTCGCTGTGCCTCGGCAGCAGCGGGACCAGACCCGCGGGGAACACTCGCCGCGGCGCCCTCCTCAAAGAGCGCCCGGCGTGAGCGCAGCGCCCTGAGAGTGAGCCGCTCACAGTGCACACAGACAGCCCCCTCAAGAGCTGCCTGTGCGTGCTCAACTCCCAGGCATTTCACACACATCTCGTGTGTATCTCCCTCCACGATGAATCGCGGACAAGGAGGTGCACACTTAGTGAAACGCTGGCCTTTCTCCGTCATTTTATATATATATGTCTATTATGTGTCTTATTTCACTTGTTTGGAAACTCTTGTCCTCAGACAAAGAGATCACTTTCTGGCGAGATGGTAGACAGACAACAGTAAATAAGACAGACAAGATACAAATAGCGCTTACTGAAGACAACAGAAGCTAGCGTTCTTTGTTTCTGGGCATGCTTTATAGGTTCCGGTCCGCGACGTCGCCCGCCTCTGACGTCACGTTCTCTCATTGGTTGGATACAATAGTGCTTCACGAACACAAAAATGCAGAGGATTCCCATCACGTCACTGACGTAGCGTCGATAGTTCCCACGAAAGGGAACATTGTATAATGCTACATGTTGTTAGTGTTTTTTAGGTCATTGTTTTGTGGGTGACAAAGTGTGTTTGTCGGCTGTCAACCTTTGCTAGTGTTCTGGAAGAACGAGTTGATTTGAGACCTGAATAAAGTGTTTTGGTAGTTGTAGTGCATTTTGAATGTGAAATGAACTGCTTTGCCAAGCTGAAAGTTGGTTAGGAGAACTGTGTGAAGAGTTTTGCAAAAGTGACCTAAGTATTGAGAAATGTGTCCTAGCGTCTGTAAAAAACTGTAATGCACCTACAAAACTGTTGTCAGAAACGAACTCCATTGAAACTAATGTAAACAAAATAATCTGGGCGTGGTCTGTGAGACGCGGCATGAAAACGCATAGAACTTCCCTTAAACGGCGTCTGATACATTCAAAGCGCGACAGGGGGAACAACAAAGTCCAGTAATAATACAAACAGTCACAAATAATGTGGAAAGCCTTTAAATCTCCTCCGTAGAAAATTCCCTGTGACGATTCTAGCGCTGTCCAACATCTGCGGGAAAGTCAGGTAAAACTATCTGCGTGCACGCGCATGTCCCCAGTTGACATGATCCCCAGTTGATCTGTATCACAGGCGGCGCCGGCGGGAGAGAACAGTTCTACAGACAGATGAGTTCCAGTAAGTCGGCTGTCAAGGCTATTTTATTCAAAAACATCGGATGAAGTGATTATTTTCTCTTTAATGCTGAGTAATTAGTCATAACAACAACAACAAAAAAAAGATGATAACTGATGATTTTTTCCTGTGAGTCCGCTATTTTAGCGATTATAATGTTACCTAGCTTGTTTACCATAGCATGTTGGATATAAGTCACCCACACCAACAACAATTAACATTGTGATAAGAATATGTAAACTGTAATGAAGCTAATAGATTTACTGTTGTGTAATGTAATGTGTTTATTCATTGTATTTTGGTGACTTGATTGTAAACAAATTCAAAAAATAAATAAATAAAATAATTTATATATATATATATATATATATATATATATATATATATATATATCATGAAATTATGAAATTATATAATTAGTAATATATAATTATATAGTCATGAAATATAATATATATATATATATATATATATATATATATATATATATATATATATATAAGTGGAAGGACGGGTGGTATTTGTGATCTTATGTGGTGGTGGGCCGGTCTGGGCCAAAATGCCAGGGCCGATTTTTGGTCCCAGTCCATCCCTGACTTCGGCTGGCAACAGTAGTTTTAATAAACTATTAACGTGAGGATTGGGTTTTAATCACCAGATGTTAGTGGACTATCAGTTCCATTGTTATGACACTTCTAGGGGCGACCCGAATTCAGTTTGGCGGGAGCCGGACTAATTTGGCGAGAGCCCAAAATTAGCTGAAAACACCCAAAAAAGAAGGTTACATAGACGAAAAGGATTGTGTGAGCCTAACATAGGACCATCACCCACGTCACAATACGATGCATGTACGGCAATTGAGGTTGGGCAATTGAGTACAGAAAAATTTGCGTACGCTACTAACACTGAAATCAGTTACTAACACTGAAGTGGAAGATGGGGGGTTCGGTCTCTAGACCACTACCTAATGAAATGCCAGTTGAATTCATGTTTAGAAATAATCATAAAACCACCTGTGTAGTCTGTGACGAAATCTAAAATATTGCAAAATATTTCGAAAGTTATATATATAAAAAAAAAAAAAAAAAGTAAATAAATAAATAAAAAACTGAGGCATCAAGCCTGAACAGGTTGCGGACGTCATCAAGCTTAGTGTGAGTCTGCGCATCAGAAACGGAAGTGCTAAAAATCGCTAAAAATGGGCTTCACTTGACTCAATTGAGTTCCAATGGGGTCGCTGTGTCCATTTCTTTTACTGTCTATGGTAACACCGGACTTCTACAGAATCTACACACAAGCGAGTGTGACGTGTGCAGTGGACCAAACCACTGTGAGGCAAGGGAGGGGTGACTCAAAATGTTTCTAAACTTAAAACGCCCGTTTGCGTTTGTATTGCGTGGTTATTAATTATATATTATTTGGGGGGGTTGGCGATTTACGCCCCTGCTACTACTGCCGAAAACATTTGTGTCAATTTGACACATTTGGCAGCGTTTTTTTTTTTTTTTCTCTCACGCAGCTTCGCTGCACCTCCTTTGCGTTTCTTCTCCATGATCACACTGAAACTGCATGCAGGCAGAAATCCTATAGATGGTGCTGTTCAAAGATGATTGGGCCAGTCCAGTGTCAATCAAGAAAACAAACCAATGGGCCGCTGAGCTACATGTTTCATGAGCCGCGTCTGTCAGAAGGGGAAAAAAACTAGCCTATGTGATATTTTTGACTGAAGTGTTTTTGGCCAGCAGCCCAGTGTCAATTGAAAAAGCATTGGGCCGCCGATCTAGGCCTACCACTTTCATGGGCCGAGAGATTTTTTTTTTTTTTTTGCAGTCGGCGACCGTCGGCCCCAAAAAGACGTCGGCCCACCGGGAAAGTGCTAAGTATGCCAGATGGCCAGTCCGCCCGTGGCCGAAGTGTAACAACAATGGAAAATAAATTCCACTAACAATTGGTGATTCAACCCAATCACTCTTACGCTAATAGTTAAATAAAACTACTGTTGCCAGCCGTAGTGTAACAACAATGGATATATTCCACTAGCTACTAGTGATTACACAAAAAAACCTCTCGTGTTTTCACGAGATGTTATAATAGGATCCTACAGGGGTAAATGCATACTTCATTTAAGAAATATCCAAAAACACTTACCCCCTTTTCCGTAGGTCCTCCGATCCCCGGCGCGCTTTTCTCTTTTCCCAGTTCACAGGGAGAATCCCCCCCATTTCGCGGACGAGCCCCCAGACTGTCATATAAAATAATTTGGAGATCAAGTATTTTAAGAAGATCTTTCAGGTTGAGCGATGTAGCACAGAAAAGCAGGTATACCTGGGTACCAATGACTAGACAGACACATAAAGTGCAGTTCAATCATGGCACACACTTTATTGTCCAGAGTTGCATTATATAATTAGAATATAAGAAGTGAAACTAGCAGTTCAGTGACTGAAGTACATAAAAGGAATATAAGGTCACTCGTGAGGCCTGCATCTCTTACAGAGAAAGATCACATGATGAAAGGGGCACAGGGTGTTTCTAGAATCTCACAGAATGACATTTTTGCTCAATTTCATTGAAACACAAGAAATAACTAATTCCGTTGTGCAGTGGAAGAATAACAATATGCACTTTCATTGCAGTGCATACAAGACTTACCTTTTTACATTTTGCATTGAAAAATAACATGTTCTGCACTAATGCATTCAAGAACTTTTCTGTTGTGCACTGAAGAGATAACACATAACATATGTGCTGTTGCATTAAAAATTGCAAATTACGTTGCGTAATAGAGAATAACATATAAACTATCTAACTAATCTAACTATGTGCATTGAAGAATTATACAAATCTTATGTTCTGTATCATTGCATTGTATGCAAGATCTAAGTATGGTTTATTGGAAGATTGCTGCCAATAAGCCCTCGATCATCAACTTTTTATACATACTCATTGATTCTATCTAATGTTATTTCACCCATACAGAAGTCTATATGAGACCAACTGAACATATTTCTGGCAAATTAGTCCCCGATCATGAATTTTCTATACATACTCATTGTTACATAAGACAGACAGCAGTCCATATTTGACCTAAAGAAGATATTTATAGCCCAAAAGCTCTTGATCTTGAACTTTCTATACATATTCATTGACTCCTTCTGAGTGTTCTCTCTTCAATGCACAGACCAAATGAGTTAGTCACTGTATGCAATGCTATGCAACAGCACATATTTAATACAAAACAGAATAATTTCGATATTGAATACAACGGAATGTGTTAATTCTTGTGGCAAAGCAACATGAATATATTACATGAATAAAATATCTCTTCACTGCATAACGGATTCTTCAATGTTGTATGCAAAACAATGCGCGTTATTATCTCTTCAATGTACGAACAAAATTAGTTAGTTATTGTATTAATTGCAGTGCAACAGCATGTATGGTATCTTTTCCATGCATAACGGAATAAGCTAGTTATATTATACAGTGCAATGATAGTGCATCTCTTCCACTGCACAACGGATTCGTGTATGTCAGCGATTCTCAACCGATGGGCCGCGGCCCACTAGTGGGTCTTGGAGCGCCATCTAGTGCCGCGTAAGCAGTGTTAGACTACACCCAAATTAATTTTTTTTTTTTTTTTTTTTTTTTAAATTGACAAATCTTGATATATTCTAATGATCTAATTATTCTTATGAATTGATGTGACCAAAAACACATATTATGTGACAGTCATGCATTATCTAAAAGGTAATTTATTTTGAAATATCGCAACACCAATCACGTCGCAATGTCAAATTGAACATCTGTTCGATCAAATGCCGTAACATTATGTTACTATGAAACGGATCATTTTCTGAAAAGAAATGCAGATTACCCCTCTTCTGGTCTATGTATCCCTGCCTCTGCTGATTTATTTTTCCTCCTCGGTGGGGATAAAAAAATCCCACCTGTGTTATGCTAGGCCTACTCCACACAAACCACCAACAGAGCATATAAAATACCAAAAATAAAAATCTTTTTTTTTTTTAGTAAAACACCGCGTTTATATAGAACTGTCTCTTTACGACCACAACAAACGGGACACTTTTCAGACGCGCATTCCGAGTTCGCCTCAGCGCCAGGCGCAAGTCAAACGAGCGCAGAAAAGGAGCTTCAGTGAACAAAAATGTACTGCGGTCAGATGAGATGTTGTCAGCCTATGTCGGTAAAATTAACACGACTGCTTACGACGCGCACTCAAGAATTGCATGCGCAAATGCGTCGGCGCGTGCTGCTTAATTACTTTTAGGGGTGTGCTCAAAATATCGATTCTTAGATACATACCGATATAATAAAAAAAGATACAGTATCGACATTCTAGCCCTTAGTATCGATACTCCGCCCATTTACGGCCCGCCCTCCAACTCTACCCGGCCCACAACTGATATCAAAAATAAAACATAATCCGGCCCGCTAAATTATTATTATTATTATTATTATTCTCTAGTTGCTACCTGTCTGACATGCAACGAAAAAGTCGCGGTTTTATGAGGGCATTCACAAATCGCGTCACATAAACGGCCGCGCCGCATTGCTTTCGCTTCAGTGGCGTCTGTTGTTGCTATGCAACCATGAGCCGCGCTCTCAACCGCGTCGCTTCTATTATGAGCGCGCTCGCCTAAATTACAGTAAAAGCACTCGACTTTACGTCACGAGCGCCGATGTAAAAATTAAACGTTACCTATGCTCAAACAGCATCTTGGACAAATGAGTCTCAGCTGTGTGAGCACAAGCTCTGGTGTCTGTCAAGAAACAGAAGAGTGTACAAATGTACTCAGGGATTGTATTTGTTCTGTACAGTGTTGTTCAGTGCAAGATTTTAATGTCACAGCTAACATAAACTAAGGGAAAATATTTCCACTAAAATGTTAAAAACTAATAATGTATGTAACAATGAGAGATTTGTATTTTTTGGCAAAATAAAGTTGATATATAGCTCCAGTTTTTTGTTTACTTCTGACCCACGCCACAAGTGTTGCTGGTTTTGTTCCTAAATTACTCATTTTTTTTTTTATTCCATGCACCTTGTTGGATGTGAGAAGTTGCACCAGACAATTGCAATTAATAGTATTACATTAGTAGTATTATATTACTATATTAGTAGAATTATGTTAGTAATAGTATTATATAATTATATTACACTGTGTAACAATGAGAGAGACACTGCTGTTTACATTTAGTATGGTAAATAAAATATTTATAGTATAGGTATAAAAATATTTTAGTAATGAAATTTGAAGTAAATGAGAAATAATGCAAAGGAAAGTAAATTTTCTGAAATGTTGCACTTTCTTGCGCTTGAATGTTAAAATGGCCCTCCTATGAGGTGTCAATCACAGAAACGGCCCCTCGCCAATTTGAGTTTGAGACCCCTGCTCTAAAGGCAGATGTTTGGACACATTTTGGTTTTAAAGCAAAGGAAGGAAACCAAGGGATCGATAAAACAAATGCAATCTGCAAGCATTGCCAGGCTTCTATACGCTACACCGGTAATTCATTTTTTTCAATTCAAGATTTTAAAAATCCATCCTGTTATGAGGTAGATTAGATTTGTTGTTGTGCCAAATGTTAAAGCAAGATGAAGCATTTAAGTGATTTCATAGTGAAATATGTAATGGCAGTACATGGTGTCACAAAAAAGAATTATAAGAAGATTTAATAAGAAGAAGAATAATAAGAAGATTTTGTGCTTGTGTGAGCTCAGACTGTACCCTTGGAAAGTTAAATGTTGACTTGTGGTAATTTCCAGATTAATACAATTTGTGTACAATTAATCAGAGCACTTAAAGTTGCAAATATTTAAGCTAAATGCACTTTGTTATAATGCACTTTTGTCTTCAATAAAAATTCTGTTTGTTGAGTAAATGTGTTCAGCATTAACTAACTGGCTCTGGCCCATGTATTTTTATTGAATCGTATTACATTGTATCAAATCGTATCGAGACAGCTCTGTATCGAGGTACGTATCGAATCGTGACCTGTGTATCGAGGTATGTATCGTATCGCCAGGTTCTCCAAGGTATACAGCCCTAATTACTTTATTATAGCTTATATAAAGCGCAAAAGAAACTACGAGCAATGACCGTCATTTATCTGTTGTAAATTAAGTCATGAATTTACCACACATGCGATTAAAGCTGCCTCAAAACTGTGCATGTTGTTGACATGGTTTTAAAGCTATTGTTATCCAATTTGTTGGACTTAAAACGTCACCGAACAGGCCCTCGGAGGAAAGCGGCGCATCCATAAGGATATGTTTGTCTTTATCCTTAATATCTGCGAGATTGAGCCACAGATGTCTCTCCGTGGCCACCATGGCTGCCATAGAACGGCCTACTGACTTGGCCGTCTCTTTGGTGGCACGGAGAGCTAAATCTGCGGCTTTTCTCAACTCCTGAATTGTTTCAAAAGTAGCTTCCCCAGTCTCCTCAATCTCCCCCAGCAGATCAGCTTGGTATGCCTGCAGTATAGACATTGTGTGCAGACATGCCGCAGCCTGACCCGCTGCCGAATAAGCCTTGCCCACCAAACTCGATGTTTGTTTTAGTGGTTTGGTGGGCAACGTCGGGGATTTCAGGGACGATGCAGACTCGGGCGAGAGATACCTCGCAAGCGTCTCCTCAACCCGAGGCATCGCCCCATAACCGTGTTGCTTCAGCCCCGTGATATTACTATACATTGTCGTTTGTGGGCTGAAGACACGGTACTGCACGGGTCTATTCCACGACCTCGACACCTCGGTGTGGAGGTCGGGAAAGAACGGCAGTCCCCGACGCTGGGGTAGTGACGTATCTGGGAGGAAGCGTTCATCTAACTTGCTTTTTATTTTTGGAACGCTCTCCTCCGCGGGCCAGCTTATTTTCAGTTTTTCTACTGCCCGGGTCACTACCTCCATAAGCTCCTCATGGGCTGGAGATGAGGATGACGGTCCCTCATCACCACCCTCGACACCTTCAACATCAACCTCCTCGGAGGAAGATATATTCAGTGTCGGTGCCTCCCTTTGCGGGGAAGAAACCGCAACGCGTGCTTCCACCACCAAAGGAGAGACACTAGATCTAGCAGGTAAGGGAAGCGATAAGGCAGAGCCCGTCTCTCCCCCCCTCTGCTAGATCCATTTGTGAACCCCACGAGTGCAGCCTTCGCTGTGCCTCGGCAGCAGCGGGACCAGACCCGCGGGGAACACTCGCCGCGGCGCCCTCCTCAAAGAGCGCCCGGCGTGAGCGCAGCGCCCTGAGAGTGAGCCGCTCACAGTGCACACAGACAGCCCCCTCAAGAGCTGCCTGTGCGTGCTCAACTCCCAGGCATTTCACACACATCTCGTGTGTATCTCCCTCCACGATGAATCGCGGACAAGGAGGTGCACACTTAGTGAAACGCTGGCCTTTCTCCGTCATTTTATATATATATGTCTATTATGTGTCTTATTTCACTTGTTTGGAAACTCTTGTCCTCAGACAAAGAGATCACTTTCTGGCGAGATGGTAGACAGACAACAGTAAATAAGACAGACAAGATACAAATAGCGCTTACTGAAGACAACAGAAGCTAGCGTTCTTTGTTTCTGGGCATGCTTTATAGGTTCCGGTCCGCGACGTCGCCCGCCTCTGACGTCACGTTCTCTCATTGGTTGGATACAATAGTGCTTCACGAACACAAAAATGCAGAGGATTCCCATCACGTCACTGACGTAGCGTCGATAGTTCCCACGAAAGGGAACATTGTATAATGCTACATGTTGTTAGTGTTTTTTAGGTCATTGTTTTGTGGGTGACAAAGTGTGTTTGTCGGCTGTCAACCTTTGCTAGTGTTCTGGAAGAACGAGTTGATTTGAGACCTGAATAAAGTGTTTTGGTAGTTGTAGTGCATTTTGAATGTGAAATGAACTGCTTTGCCAAGCTGAAAGTTGGTTAGGAGAACTGTGTGAAGAGTTTTGCAAAAGTGACCTAAGTATTGAGAAATGTGTCCTAGCGTCTGTAAAAAACTGTAATGCACCTACAAAACTGTTGTCAGAAACGAACTCCATTGAAACTAATGTAAACAAAATAATCTGGGCGTGGTCTGTGAGACGCGGCATGAAAACGCATAGAACTTCCCTTAAACGGCGTCTGATACATTCAAAGCGCGACAGGGGGAACAACAAAGTCCAGTAATAATACAAACAGTCACAAATAATGTGGAAAGCCTTTAAATCTCCTCCGTAGAAAATTCCCTGTGACGATTCTAGCGCTGTCCAACATCTGCGGGAAAGTCAGGTAAAACTATCTGCGTGCACGCGCATGTCCCCAGTTGACATGATCCCCAGTTGATCTGTATCACAGGCGGCGCCGGCGGGAGAGAACAGTTCTACAGACAGATGAGTTCCAGTAAGTCGGCTGTCAAGGCTATTTTATTCAAAAACATCGGATGAAGTGATTATTTTCTCTTTAATGCTGAGTAATTAGTCATAACAACAACAACAAAAAAAAGATGATAACTGATGATTTTTTCCTGTGAGTCCGCTATTTTAGCGATTATAATGTTACCTAGCTTGTTTACCATAGCATGTTGGATATAAGTCACCCACACCAACAACAATTAACATTGTGATAAGAATATGTAAACTGTAATGAAGCTAATAGATTTACTGTTGTGTAATGTAATGTGTTTATTCATCGTATTTTGGTGACTTGATTGTAAACAACTTCAAAAAATAAATAAATAAAATAATTTATATATATATATATATATATATATATATCTATATATATATATATCATGAAATTATGAAATTATATAATTAGTAATATATAATTATATAGTCATGAAATATAATATATATATATATATATATATATATATATATATATATATATATAAGTGGAAGGACGGGTGGTATTTGTGATCTTATGTGGTGGTGGGCCGGTCTGGGCCAAAATGCCAGGGCCGATTTTTGGTCCCAGTCCATCCCTGACTTCGGCTGGCAACAGTAGTTTTAATAAACTATTAACGTGAGGATTGGGTTTTAATCACCAGATGTTAGTGGACTATCAGTTCCATTGTTATGACACTTCTAGGGGCGACCCGAATTCAGTTTGGCGGGAGCCGGACTAATTTGGCGAGAGCCCAAAATTAGCTGAAAACACCCAAAAAAGAAGGTTACATAGACGAAAAGGATTGTGTGAGCCTAACATAGGACCATCACCCACGTCACAATACGATGCATGTACGGCAATTGAGGTTGGGCAATTGAGTACAGAAAAATTTGCGTACGCTACTAACACTGAAATCAGTTACTAACACTGAAGTGGAAGATGGGGGGTTCGGTCTCTAGACCACTACCTAATGAAATGCCAGTTGAATTCATGTTTAGAAATAATCATAAAACCACCTGTGTAGTCTGTGACGAAATCTAAAATATTGCAAAATATTTCGAAAGTTATATATATAAAAAAAAAAAAAAAAGTAAATAAATAAATAAAAAACTGAGGCATCAAGCCTGAACAGGTTGCGGACGTCATCAAGCTTAGTGTGAGTCTGCGCATCAGAAACGGAAGTGCTAAAAATCGCTAAAAATGGGCTTCACTTGACTCAATTGAGTTCCAATGGGGTCGCTGTGTCCATTTCTTTTACTGTCTATGGTAACACCGGACTTCTACAGAATCTACACACAAGCGAGTGTGACGTGTGCAGTGGACCAAACCACTGTGAGGCAAGGGAGGGGTGACTCAAAATGTTTCTAAACTTAAAACGCCCGTTTGCGTTTGTATTGCGTGGTTATTAATTATATATTATTTGGGGGGGTTGGCGATTTACGCCCCTGCTACTACTGCCGAAAACATTTGTGTCAATTTGACACATTTGGCAGCGTTTTTTTTTTTTTTTCTCTCACGCAGCTTCGCTGCACCTCCTTTGCGTTTCTTCTCCATGATCACACTGAAACTGCATGCAGGCAGAAATCCTATAGATGGTGCTGTTCAAAGATGATTGGGCCAGTCCAGTGTCAATCAAGAAAACAAACCAATGGGCCGCTGAGCTACATGTTTCATGAGCCGCGTCTGTCAGAAGGGGAAAAAACTAGCCTATGTGATATTTTTGACTGAAGTGTTTTTGGCCAGCAGCCCAGTGTCAATTGAAAAAGCATTGGGCCGCCGATCTAGGCCTACCACTTTCATGGGCCGAGAGATTTTTTTTTTTTTTTTGCAGTCGGCGACCGTCGGCCCCAAAAAGACGTCGGCCCACCGGGAAAGTGCTAAGTATGCCAGATGGCCAGTCCGCCCGTGGCCGAAGTGTAACAACAATGGAAAATAAATTCCACTAACAATTGGTGATTCAACCCAATCACTCTTACGCTAATAGTTAAATAAAACTACTGTTGCCAGCCGTAGTGTAACAACAATGGATATATTCCACTAGCTACTAGTGATTACACAAAAAAACCTCTCGTGTTTTCACGAGATGTTATAATAGGATCCTACAGGGGTAAATGCATACTTCATTTAAGAAATATCCAAAAACACTTACCCCCTTTTCCGTAGGTCCTCCGATCCCCGGCGCGCTTTTCTCTTTTCCCAGTTCACAGGGAGAATCCCCCCCATTTCGCGGACGAGCCCCCAGACTGTCATATAAAATAATTTGGAGATCAAGTATTTTAAGAAGATCTTTCAGGTTGAGCGATGTAGCACAGAAAAGCAGGTATACCTGGGTACCAATGACTAGACAGACACATAAAGTGCAGTTCAATCATGGCACACACTTTATTGTCCAGAGTTGCATTATATAATTAGAATATAAGAAGTGAAACTAGCAGTTCAGTGACTGAAGTACATAAAAGGAATATAAGGTCACTCGTGAGGCCTGCATCTCTTACAGAGAAAGATCACATGATGAAAGGGGCACAGGGTGTTTCTAGAATCTCACAGAATGACATTTTTGCTCAATTTCATTGAAACACAAGAAATAACTAATTCCGTTGTGCAGTGGAAGAATAACAATATGCACTTTCATTGCAGTGCATACAAGACTTACCTTTTTACATTTTGCATTGAAAAATAACATGTTCTGCACTAATGCATTCAAGAACTTTTCTGTTGTGCACTGAAGAGATAACACATAACATATGTGCTGTTGCATTAAAAATTGCAAATTACGTTGCGTAATAGAGAATAACATATAAACTATCTAACTAATCTAACTATGTGCATTGAAGAATTATACAAATCTTATGTTCTGTATCATTGCATTGTATGCAAGATCTAAGTATGGTTTATTGGAAGATTGCTGCCAATAAGCCCTCGATCATCAACTTTTTATACATACTCATTGATTCTATCTAATGTTATTTCACCCATACAGAAGTCTATATGAGACCAACTGAACATATTTCTGGCAAATTAGTCCCCGATCATGAATTTTCTATACATACTCATTGTTACATAAGACAGACAGCAGTCC
Source organism: Chanodichthys erythropterus (assembly GCF_024489055.1). Taxonomy (NCBI): domain Eukaryota; kingdom Metazoa; phylum Chordata; class Actinopteri; order Cypriniformes; family Xenocyprididae; genus Chanodichthys; species Chanodichthys erythropterus. Next base: position 38,470,432 of record NC_090235.1, read on the forward strand.
ATATTTGACCTAAAGAAGATATTTATAGCCCAAAAGCTCTTGATCTTGAACTTTCTATACATATTCATTGACTCCTTCTGAGTGTTCTCTCTTCAATGCACAGACCAAATGAGTTAGTCACTGTATGCAATGCTATGCAACAGCACATATTTAATACAAAACAGAATAATTTCGATATTGAATACAACGGAATGTGTTAATTCTTGTGGCAAAGCAACATGAATATATTACATGAATAAAATATCTCTTCACTGCATAACGGATTCTTCAATGTTGTATGCAAAACAATGCGCGTTATTATCTCTTCAATGTACGAACAAAATTAGTTAGTTATTGTATTAATTGCAGTGCAACAGCATGTATGGTATCTTTTCCATGCATAACGGAATAAGCTAGTTATATTATACAGTGCAATGATAGTGCATCTCTTCCACTGCACAACGGATTCGTGTATGTCAGCGATTCTCAACCGATGGGCCGCGGCCCACTAGTGGGTCTTGGAGCGCCATCTAGTGCCGCGTAAGCAGTGTTAGACTACACCCAAATTAATTTTTTTTTTTTTTTTTTTTTTTTAAATTGACAAATCTTGATATATTCTAATGATCTAATTATTCTTATGAATTGATGTGACCAAAAACACATATTATGTGACAGTCATGCATTATCTAAAAGGTAATTTATTTTGAAATATCGCAACACCAATCACGTCGCAATGTCAAATTGAACATCTGTTCGATCAAATGCCGTAACATTATGTTACTATGAAACGGATCATTTTCTGAAAAGAAATGCAGATTACCCCTCTTCTGGTCTATGTATCCCTGCCTCTGCTGATTTATTTTTCCTCCTCGGTGGGGATAAAAAAAAATCCCCCCTGTGTTATGCTAGGCCTACTCCACACAAACCACCAACAGAGCATATAAAATACCAAAAATAAAAATCTTTTTTTTTTTTAGTAAAACACCGCGTTTATATAGAACTGTCTCTTTACGACCACAACAAACGGGACACTTTTCAGACGCGCATTCCGAGTTCGCCTCAGCGCCAGGCGCAAGTCAAACGAGCGCAGAAAAGGAGCTTCAGTGAACAAAAATGTACTGCGGTCAGATGAGATGTTGTCAGCCTATGTCGGTAAAATTAACACGACTGCTTACGACGCGCACTCAAGAATTGCATGCGCAAATGCGTCGGCGCGTGCTGCTTAATTACTTTTAGGGGTGTGCTCAAAATATCGATTCTTAGATACATACCGATATAATAAAAAAAGATACAGTATCGACATTCTAGCCCTTAGTATCGATACTCCGCCCATTTACGGCCCGCCCTCCAACTCTACCCGGCCCACAACTGATATCAAAAATAAAACATAATCCGGCCCGCTAAATTATTATTATTATTATTATTATTCTCTAGTTGCTACCTGTCTGACATGCAACGAAAAAGTCGCGGTTTTATGAGGGCATTCACAAATCGCGTCACATAAACGGCCGCGCCGCATTGCTTTCGCTTCAGTGGCGTCTGTTGTTGCTATGCAACCATGAGCCGCGCTCTCAACCGCGTCGCTTCTATTATGAGCGCGCTCGCCTAAATTACAGTAAAAGCACTCGACTTTACGTCACGAGCGCCGATGTAAAAATTAAACGTTACCTATGCTCAAACAGCATCTTGGACAAATGAGTCTCAGCTGTGTGAGCACAAGCTCTGGTGTCTGTCAAGAAACAGAAGAGTGTACAAATGTACTCAGGGATTGTATTTGTTCTGTACAGTGTTGTTCAGTGCAAGATTTTAATGTCACAGCTAACATAAACTAAGGGAAAATATTTCCACTAAAATGTTAAAAACTAATAATGTATGTAACAATGAGAGATTTGTATTTTTTGGCAAAATAAAGTTGATATATAGCTCCAGTTTTTTGTTTACTTCTGACCCACGCCACAAGTGTTGCTGGTTTTGTTCCTAAATTACTCATTTTTTTTTTTTTATTCCATGCACCTTGTTGGATGTGAGAAGTTGCACCAGACAATTGCAATTAATAGTATTACATTAGTAGTATTATATTACTATATTAGTAGAATTATGTTAGTAATAGTATTATATAATTATATTACACTGTGTAACAATGAGAGAGACACTGCTGTTTACATTTAGTATGGTAAATAAAATATTTATAGTATAGGTATAAAAATATTTTAGTAATGAAATTTGAAGTAAATGAGAAATAATGCAAAGGAAAGTAAATTTTCTGAAATGTTGCACTTTCTTGCGCTTGAATGTTAAAATGGCCCTCCTATGAGGTGTCAATCACAGAAACGGCCCCTCGCCAATTTGAGTTTGAGACCCCTGCTCTAAAGGCAGATGTTTGGACACATTTTGGTTTTAAAGCAAAGGAAGGAAACCAAGGGATCGATAAAACAAATGCAATCTGCAAGCATTGCCAGGCTTCTATACGCTACACCGGTAATTCATTTTTTTCAATTCAAGATTTTAAAAATCCATCCTGTTATGAGGTAGATTAGATTTGTTGTTGTGCCAAATGTTAAAGCAAGATGAAGCATTTAAGTGATTTCATAGTGAAATATGTAATGGCAGTACATGGTGTCACAAAAAAGAATTATAAGAAGATTTAATAAGAAGAAGAATAATAAGAAGATTTTGTGCTTGTGTGAGCTCAGACTGTACCCTTGGAAAGTTAAATGTTGACTTGTGGTAATTTCCAGATTAATACAATTTGTGTACAATTAATCAGAGCACTTAAAGTTGCAAATATTTAAGCTAAATGCACTTTGTTATAATGCACTTTTGTCTTCAATAAAAATTCTGTTTGTTGAGTAAATGTGTTCAGCATTAACTAACTGGCTCTGGCCCATGTATTTTTATTGAATCGTATTACATTGTATCAAATCGTATCGAGACAGCTCTGTATCGAGGTACGTATCGAATCGTGACCTGTGTATCGAGGTATGTATCGTATCGCCAGGTTCTCCAAGGTATACAGCCCTAATTACTTTATTATAGCTTATATAAAGCGCAAAAGAAACTACGAGCAATGACCGTCATTTATCTGTTGTAAATTAAGTCATGAATTTACCACACATGCGATTAAAGCTGCCTCAAAACTGTGCATGTTGTTGACATGGTTTTAAAGCTATTGTTATCCAATTTGTTGGACTTAAAACGTCTTAAAAATGCACATGTACACCAAAGAAATCTAAATTTTCTCGGGGGAGCATGCCCCCATACCCCCTTAGCAAACTACATTTTCTGACCTCGGTAATTACACCCTGTGTATGGTCCAGCTTCTCCGTATTCTATCTAATGAAATCTGAGGTATATGTGTATACATATATACGCACAGTCATGTTCATATCACTAATAGTATTTGATAAATTACGTAAATTGGGGTGAATGTAAATGAATAGAGAGAATGTTACAGGTATTTTAGCATGGATGTTATTATTAATTAATTTGTTAAAAGAGTGTTCCCCTTGTGTGTCTGAACCAGTCATTGGTCCTACCTGCCCTGTTACAAGAATAAATGGTAAACCTGCCAAGTCTTTTTTTTTATGCAAGGACAGTTTTCATCTATATAGCTGATTTGACCTAGTCTGCTACAGTGGCATAACAGATTAACAGTGGATTATACCATTGTACTTTTTGAATTTTCTGTTATTCTTTGTTCATACTATCATATTTGGAAAGGTGGTCCTCGGAATGCTTTTAAACAGTTATTGGTGGGCCATGAGTTGCAAAAGGTTGAGACCCCCTGGTGTATGTGATGCAATGCACATATTGAACGTCAGTGTACAAAGAATGGGTTAGTTCTTACATGCATTGCAATGCCACAGCAGCAATGTTATGTGTTGTATCTTTATTGCATAACGGAGTACGTTAGTTATTGTATACAACGCAAGGTTTATATGTTACTTCTTGTATGCATTTGAATGCAACAGAATTTTTGATTTACCTAATACAATGCAATGCAAAAGCACATATCTAATGTGTTTTCTATTCAATGCACAAAGCAATAAACATACCTTATATGCATTTTTTTATGCATTGCAATTTAACAGCGCGTGTGTGTTACCTCCTGTTACCTCAACAGCATATGTGATTTGTTTTCTCTTCAATGCACAAAAGGAAAGAGTTAGTTCTTGTATGCAATGCAGCGCAACAAGCACCTGTCGTTTGTTATCTCTTCTATGCACAACGTAATAAAGTTGGTTCTTGTTAATTCTTGTATGTCATGAAACAACACATAGCTTATACTTTTTTATGCATTGCATTGCAACGTCACTTATATGTTACCTCTTTATTGCACTTTGGAATAAGATAGAACAATTGTTGTATGCAATGCAAATGCGCACTATGTTGTCTCTTTAATGCTCAAACGAAATTATTTAGTTACTGTATTTATTGCAATGAAACAGCACATGTATTATTTTTTCTATGCACAACGTAATAATTTAATTATTGCATGCGATGAAACATATACTGTGCATTGCAATTTACTGCATTGCAATAAATACTAGAACTATCCGTTTCATCGCATTGCATAGAATAAATAACTTATTACTTTGTGCATAGAAGAAATTAATATAACGTGCATTTACATTGCAATGCCTACAAGAACTAATATGCAAGTTCTGCAGTGTTTCCTTGCATTGTATACAAAAACTAAGTGATTCCTTATTCATTGAAGAGACAGCACGTGGTGTTGCGATGAATTAACTAACTCATCCTTTATAAACTGAAGAGTTTGCATTGCAGTAACTTAATCCGTTATGCAGTGAAGAGATATCACATGGCAGGTGCTTGTAGCACTGCATTGCATACAAAATCGAACACTTTCATTTGTGCATTGAAGAGAAAACGAATCACATATGGTGCTGCATTGCAAGAACTAAATGTTTCATTGCAATGCATACAAAATGCATTTATTATGTACAAGAGCTAACTTATTCCTCATGCATTGAAGTGGTAACACATAACAATTGGTGTTGCTTTAAAGAGATAACACACAATATGTGCAGTGCTTTGCATTAACTTAATCCGTTGTGCAGTGCAGAGATAACACATAACATGTGCAGGGCATTGTCGTAACTTAGTGAAGAGATAACATGACAGGTGACTTTGTGCACTGAAGAGAAAACAAACCGTTTCATTGCATGGCATACAATAAATAACTTATTACCTTGTGCATAGAAGAAATTAATATGACATCTGTGCTGTTGCATTGCAATGCCTACAAGAACTGCTATGTAAGTTATGCATTGTTTTCTTTCATTGTACAAACAGCAATGTTTTGTGTTGTATCTTTATTGCATAACGGAATAAGTTAGGTCTTGTACAATGCAAGGTTTATATGTTACTTCTTGTATGCATTCGAATGCAACAGAACCTTTCTACTATCTACAATGCAATGCAAAAGCACATATCTTATGTGTTATGCATTGAGATATAACACATAACATGTGTTGCAGTAACTTATTCTATGCACAACATAAGTTAGTTCTTGTATACAATGTAATGAAACAGCGCATAGCGTATACTCTTTTTAAACATTGCATTGCAATGGCACATATATGTTACCTCTTTATTGCACATCGGAATTAGATCTTTTATGCAATGCAATCGCACTATGTTCTCTCTTCAATGCACAACGTATTAATTTACTGCAATGCAGTGCATATGTTATGTGTTATCTCTTCAAGTACATAAAGGATGATTTAGTTCATTCATCGCAAAACCACATATTTTATGTGTATGCTTTAAGAATAAGTTAGTTCTTTAATAGAAGGCAAGGAAACATACTCGGTTACTAACGTAACCTCGGTTCCCTGAGATACGGAACGAGTACTGCGTATGGGGAAAAGTCTCCCTTTTTCCCCGTCACTGAAGCCTTTTTCAATAACGCAGTGTAACTGCATCGCCATTGGTTCACTCATGAGAAGTTGTTGAACCAATGACGGCGCGGCATAGCTGCGCGACCTATGGCGAGAAAGCGCGCGAATATTCCCGCCGAAAGGGGCGTGGTTTAGTGCTATATAAGCGGCATTTCGCCATAGGATTTCAGGCCATATCGACTGAAGCGATGACCCTGAAGCCGCAGCCTCAACCACGAAACTAATGAAAAGGCCGAAGCCGTCGAACCCATAGTTACACTACAAGAGGAGATACCTCCTCAACCGGTTAGAGGCGGGGCTCGAAGAGGCCGCTGCATCACACCGATAGGACCCGAGCTTGCAAAGTCGGGACGTCCAATTGGTAGAATCTGACAAAGGTGGACGCCGAGGACCAGCCGGCCGCCTCACAGATGTCTTTGATGGAAACTCCACTGGACCAGGCCCATGAAGAGGCCATACTTCTAGTGGAGTGAGCTCTAACTCCTATAGGGCACTCCGAGCCCACGGAGGAGTAACAAAGAGCTATTGCGTCGACAATTCAACGCGAGAGGCGGTGCTTTGAGACTGGAGACCCTTTGGTGCGACCGCCAAGCAAACAAAGAGCTGATCTGATAGCCGGAAAGGCTGTGATCGCTCTACATAAGTTCTCAATGCCCTAACAGGGCAGAGCAACTCCAGCTCTTGCTCTTCTGACGAGACAGGGAGCGCAGAGAGGGAGATGACCTGTGCAATCCAGGTCTAGCTCCTCCACAGCTTTTGAGAGGACACGGGGAAGTTCGGCGTCCATGCTCGAGCCGTGTTCAATGGGCTCCAGCGGAGGCAGGGGGGCGGGGTCGTCCGACTCGCCAGCCCAGCCTTCTGCTTCGGAAGGCGCGAGAGACATGGACTCATCTAGCGGCTCTTCATCTGATCCACCGAACGAGAGGAGGTCGCTCACGTATGCTGAGGGACGCTGCTCAGGGTTGGAGAATCTGACGGGCGACTGCTCTCTGGTGGGAGAGGGCGAGGCACGCGGGGACTGGGCCGACGTGAGCTCGCTCAACTCCGTGCGCTGGGTCGCTCTACCCCGCTGTCTCTTTCTCGCAGGCTCGCGGCGGGAAGGGGACGGGAGGGCGCGAGCAGCGGGACTGCTTCCGGCGAAGAAAGCAACCCGCGAGCGCAGAGAGGTCAGACTCATGCACTCGCAGTGCGGGCATGAAGCGTCGGTGAGCGCGGCTTCCGCATGGGGCTTACCCAGGCATCCAACGCACTCGTCGTGTCCATCGCTGTCCTGCAGAGGGGCTCTGCAGGTGTCACAGGAGTGACGCGGCATTAAAAAATGCTGGCGCCGTGAAAACGGCGATTGGGGGGGGCTCTTTTAGAGCGGCGAGGGCCGCGAATGCTCTTTAGAGCGGTAAGAACTGCGAGGAGAAACGCTCTCTGAGGGGGCGCCGGATGGCGGCAGGAGACGGCTGAGACGGCGGCCGGGACAGGAAGCAGGCGGCGGGCGTCTTGAAGACGGCGCTCGGGGCAGTAGTCCACGAGGGCGCCGGCGCTGTCGTAGTCTGGCGGCTCAGCTGGGTCCGCTGCGGGGCCTCTTCAACGGCGGCGAGAGCTGCTTCTTCCAGACGGCGAGCTTCTTTGGCTTCAGCGCGGAGATCAGAGAAGAGATGTGTAGTCGTCGCTGAAGGAGAAAGGACTGAAATCCTATGGCGAAACGCCCGCTTATATAGCACTAAACCCCGCCCCTTTCGGCGGGAATATTCGTGGCGCTTTCTCGTCATAGGTCGCGCAGCTATGCCGCGCCGTCATTGGTTCAACAACTTCTCATGAGTGAACCAATGGCGATGCAGTTACACTGCGATATTGAAAAAGGCTTCAGTGACGGGGAAAAAGGGAGACTTTTCCCCATATGCAGTACAAGTGAAGTATCGAAAGGGAGCTAACTTATCCCTCACGCATTGAAGAGATAACATATAACATGTGCAGTGCATTGCATTGCAGTTACTTAATCCGTCGTCAAAGAGATAACACATGACAGGTGTTTGTTGAACTGCATTGTGCTGAAGATAAAATAAATCACATATGCTATTGCATTGCAATAAATACAAGAACTAACCGTTTCATTGTATTGCAAAAAATAAATAACTTACTACCTTGTGTGTGCAAGTTAGTTAAGTTAGTTAACATAACTGTGGCGAGGGGGGCGTGGTTCAGCGAGGTCTGCAGCGGGAGAGAGCATCGGGAGATCTTTGGTGAGTGAGCGAGTTAAATGTAAATCACGAACACCTGTTTCTCGTTTCAGTAATTGGCGCGGAGACAGGTTAAAACGCCGCGAGAAGCAGGAGTCGGGGAGAGAGAGGGGGACTGCTGACTGAGCCGCTGGTGCACGACACGTTGGAGTGAAGCCCTTTGTGGATTGTATATGCCGTGACCAGAGTGAAGCCCTTTGTGGATTGTATATGCCGTGACTGGAGTGAAGCCCTTTGTGGATCGTATATGCCGTGACTGGAGTGAAGCCCTTTGTGGTTTATTTTGTTTTGTGCCTTGCACAGTTTTTGTTTTACATTTCTGAATTTTGAAATAAAGCTCAGTCAGCAGGACCTGGGCACCGACCAAGAACGCCGCTTTCAAGCCATCGTGAAGGCCCAGCAGGAGGACCGCGAGAGGTTCCGGAGCTGGATTGACCGGGAGGTTTGCCAGGAGACCATCGGGCAGCCGGCTGCGCCTACCCACCTGCCGCTGAACAAAATGGGGCCATGTGACGACCAATGGTCCATGAGGTTGGTCCCGCTCCTCTCGGGGGAATCGCCCCACGTCGCTGGACTCAGCCATCGAATTGGCGGAGGACCACATGGTGGCGTGCCAAGGGGTCTGCGAACCCCTACCATCTGCCTCTCTCTCTCCTTCTTTTAATTCCCCCTCTCTCTCTAAACCTGTCCCTTTAGGGGGGCGGGACTCCCTGCCGCCGGGCCGGACTCCGCTCCTGCTTCTCCCCTCTCTCTGCGTCAACCATTTAACCCGCTCTCTGCCACAAGAGCGGCGGGCAGGTCTGGGCCGGCCTGTTGGCGTTGCGGGGACCCGGAGCACTTTGTGGACAGGTGTCCAGTGATGGAGGTTGGGGCGTTGATCCGGGTCCCGGACGATCCGCAGGCTGCCCCCGGTCAAGCTGGCGAGTACCAAATACCTGTGAGTGTCAAGGGGGGTACGTATCAGGCTTTGGTGGACTCAGGATGTAACCAAACCTCGGTGCATCAAAGCCTGATTTCGTCCGGGGCATTGGATGCAGGCCGCTTGGTTAAGGTGAGGTGTGTGCACGGGAATGTGGTGGAATATCCGTTAGTGCCCGTCATTATTCAATTTAGGGGTCAAAAGCATAGCGAGGAGGTGGCAGTTAATCCGCACCTCCGGCATCCGATAATTTTGGGTACAAATTGGCCTGCATTTAACAAATTATTGGGGTGTTTATGCTCGGATGCCTCTTGGGAGAAAAAATCGTGGGATAAGGAGGTGCCAGTACAGGCAGGAGAGACTGATCAGGGACCAGTGAGTTCAGGTTCAGGGGAACAGAGCGAAATTGGAAGACTTATTCTTTCAAATCGCGATGACTTTCCCCTGGAGCAGTCTCACGATGAGACGCTAAAAAATGCGTTTGAAAAGGTCAGCACTATCGATGGTCAGCCTCTCCAGCCTGGACGCCCACTTTCTTATCCGTATTTTGCGATCATAAAAGATAGGTTGTATCGAGTGACCCAAGACACTCAAACAAAAGAAGATACGACCCAATTATTAGTTCCAAAGAGCCGCAGGGAAATGCTTTTCCACGCGGCTCATTCTAACCCGATGGCTGGGCATCTAGGACAAACGGCCACTCTAAATCATCTCATGACCCGATTCTTTTGGCCGGGCATTCACGAGAATGTGCGCAGGTCGAGAATGTCAGTTGGTTAACCCACCGGCCACCCCAAAAGCGCCGTTGCGCCCCCTTCCATTAATGCAGGTCCCCTTCGACAGAATTGGTATGGACCTCATCGGGCCATTAGAGCGATCAGCAAGAGGGCATCGCTTTGCATTAGTCATTGTGCATTATGCAACGCGATATCCTGAAGCAGTGCCACTCCGCAACATTTCCGCTAAGAGTGTTGCGGATGCACTGTTTAGTTTAATCTCCCGAGTGGGGATTCCGAAAGAAATCCTCACTGATCAAGGCACGGCGTTTATGTCACGCACGTTACGCAAACTTTACGAATTGTTGGGCATTAAATCCGTGCGTACCAGCGTCTTTCACCCACAAACGGACGGGCTGTTCGAACGGTTTAATCGCACGCTTAAATCCATGATTCGTAAATTCGTTCAAGAGGACGCCAAAAATTGGGATAAGTGGTTGGAACCTCTGTTATTTGCAGTGCGAGAGGTCCCACAAGCCTCCACGGGGTTTTCCCCCTTCGAGCTTCTCTTTGGACGCCAGCCTCATGGGGTGTTAGACGTCTTAAGAGAGACTTGGGAGGACGGACCATCTCAGGCCAAAAATGAAATTCAGTATGTGCTGGACTTGAGAGCAAAACTCCACACATTGGGGCGGCTGTCTATGGAGAATTTGTTACAAGCCCAGCACAGACAGAGCCAACTGTATGACAGACGAGCCAACTTACGCAAATTTGCACCGGGAGATAAAGTGCTTGTATTGCTTCCCACTTCAAGCTCGAAATTACTTGCAAAGTGGCAAGGACCATTTGTGGTGACACGGCAAGTCAGTGAGCTCGATTATGAGGTTGTGCGTTCACGTCAGATTTACCACCTCAATCTCCTTAAAAAATGGAATGAGGCAGAGTCAGTGATGCTGGCGACGGTGATTAGTGGAGAGGATGATCTCAGGTCAGAGGCGAATATCAGAAAACAATCCCTCGCTCTGGCCCCGGGGGGAGATCACCTCTCGCCCTCACAGCCCACTGATTTATCCAAGTTACAAGCAGAATTTGCAGACGTGTTTTCTCCCCTACCGGGCCATACAAACCTCATTCAGCACCACATCGAGACAGAGCCGGGCGTGGTGGTTCACAGCCGGCCGTATAGATAGCCTGAACACAAGAAAAATGTAGTTCAGGCAGAATTAGAGGCTATGCTTGAAATGGGATTAATAGAAGAGTCCAGCAGTAACTGGGCGAGCCAGATAGTTTTGGTTCCCAAGACGGACGGCTCAGTTCGGTTCTGTGTGGACTACCGCAAAGTGAACGCGGCATATGCAGCATTTGAGGGCCGTCCTGAGATCGCTGAGGGGGGCCGGGCTCACGGCCAACCCGAAGAAGTGTGTGATTGGGCGCGTGGAAGTAAGGTATCTGGGCTTCCACTTGGGGCATGGACAGGTGCGTCCCCAAATTGATAAGACGGCAGCGATTGCGACCTGTCCGCGCCCCAAGACCAAAAAGGAGGTTAGACAGTTCCTCGGGCTGGCGGGATATTACAGGAGGTTTGTTCCTAATTATTCGGCCCTCACCAGCTCGTTGACTGATCTAACTAAAAAGGATGCGCCAGATACGGTCCAGTGGACAGAGGTGTGCCAGCAGGCCTTCACCCAGGTAAAGGCTGCTCTTTGTGGCGGGCCATTGCTTCACTCTCCTGATTTTTCTCTCCCTTTTCTGTTGCAGACTGACGCGTCGGACAGAGGGCTGGGTGCTGTCCTGTCCCAGGAGATAGAGGGAGAGGAACGGCCGGTGCTGTACATTAGCCGCAAGCTCTCAAAGAGGGAAGCTAAGTACAGCACCGTTGAGAAAGAATGTTTGGCTATCAGGTGGGCCGTCCTCACCCTCCGCTATTATCTCCTGGGATGGGAATTCACTCTCTGTTCGGACCACGCTCCCCTGCAGTGGCTCCACCGCATGAAGGATACCAATGCGCGGATCACTCGTTGGTATCTAGCATTACAGCCTTTTAAGTTCAAGGTGGTCCACAGGCCGGGTGTTCAGATGGCTGTGGCCGATTTCCTCTCCAGGAATGGGGGTATGTGGCGAGGGGGGCGTGGTTCAGCGAGGTCTGCAGCGGGAGAGAGCATCGGGAGATCTTTGGTGAGTGAGCGAGTTAAATGTAAATCACGAACACCTGTTTCTCGTTTCAGTAATTGGCGCGGAGACAGGTTAAAACGCCGCGAGAAGCAGGAGTCGGGGAGAGAGAGGGGGACTGCTGACTGAGCCGCTGGTGCACGACACGTTGGAGTGAAGCCCTTTGTGGATTGTATATGCCGTGACCAGAGTGAAGCCCTTTGTGGATTGTATATGCCGTGACTGGAGTGAAGCCCTTTGTGGATCGTATATGCCGTGACTGGAGTGAAGCCCTTTGTGGTTTATTTTGTTTCGTGCCTTGCACAGTTTTTGTTTTACATTTCTGAATTTTGAAACAAAGCTCAGTCAGCAGTTAACCGCCGACCCTGTCCCCTTCCTTCCTACACTAACGAACATTGTTTGTACTACAATAACATATGTGCTGTTGCATTGCATTGCCTTCAAGAACTAATATGTAAGTTATATGCACTGTTTCCTTGTATTGTATACAAGAAACTAACTTATTCCTTAAGCATTAGAGATATAACATATGTGGTGTTGCGATGAATGAACTAACTCATCCGTTGTGCACTGAAGAGATAACACATAAAATGGGCACTGCATTGCAGTAACTTATTCTGTTTTACAGTGCAGCGATAACACGACATTTGCTTGTTGCAAGTGCGTTGCATACACGAACTAACTCTTTTCATACGTGCTGTGAAGAGAAAGCAATTAATGCAAATTAATGCATTATGTACAAAAGCTAACGTATTCCTAATGCATTGAAGTTATAACATAATACGTCGTGTTGCAATGAATGAACACCCGTTATGCATTGAGATATAACACATAACATGTGCATTGCATTGCAGTAACTTATTCTTCTATGCACAACATAAGTTAGTTCTTGTTATACAATGTAATGAAACAGCGCATAGCGCAATGTTTTTAAACATTGCATTGCAATGGCACATATATGTTACTTCTCTATTGCACATCGGAAGTTAGATCTTCTATGCAATGCAATAGCACTATGTTCTCTCTTCAATGCACAAACTAAATGATTTAGTTATTGTGTTTATTGCAATGCAACAGGACATGTATTATTTTTTTCTATGCGCAACTAAATGAGTTTATTATTGCATACAATGAAACAATAAGTTCTTGTAGTTATTGCAGAACAACAGCATATGTGATTTGTTTTCTATTCAATGCACAAAGGAAAGTGTTCGTTCTTGTATGCAGTGCAGTGCAGCAAGCACCTGCAATGTTATCTCTTCAATGCAAAACGCATTCATTCACTGCAATGCAGTGCACAAGTTATGTGTTATCTCTTCCAGTACATCAGGGATGATGATAGTTCATTCATCGCAACACCACATATGTCGTGTTAGGCAAGCAAAACTAACTTATTCCTCATGCACTGAAGAGATAACACATAATACGTGCAGTGCATTGAATTGCAGTTACTTAATCCGTTGTGCAAGTGAAAGAGATAACACATGACAGGTTTCTGTTGAACTGCATTGTACTGAAGATAAAACAAATAACATTTTGCTGTTGCATTACAATAAATACATGAACTAACTGTTTAATTTCCTTGCAAGCAATAATTTACGTTGAGCATAAAAATAATACATGTCCTGTTGCATTGCAATAAAACAATATTTTTCATTTGGTTTCTGCATTAAATAGGTAATACAATAGTTCAGTTGCATTCTAATGCATACAAAAAGTAACATTGCATTATATAAAAGAACTAACATTCTGTTAAGAAATATACAAGACATAACATTGCTGCTGTGCATTGCAATGGAATAACTACGGTATTTCACAGCAGTAAAGATAGTTTGGGGTTTGATATTCAGATTTCTAAATACGCAGTGCGCTGTCATAGACATGCAAATAATACCAAATATCGTTCTCCATGATTTGTGAATTAAGGTGACGCTGTCCTTTGGGCCGAAATCAGATTTTTTTTTTTTCGTAGCGACTCTTAATTTTATAATTTTATTCTCCAAATGTTGGACACTTAGAGGAATGAAACTGGTGTCATCTTCACCAGCTTGATCTGTGAATTTTTTCACAGCAAAGCTCTTGTCCGTAAACCCCTTGGAAAGTCCGCCAGTAAGGAATGTGAAATAAAGGCGTTCTTCATGTTTAACGTCTATTACCAATGAACACGCAGACTGCTGGAATAAAATAACATTGTTTTAGGTCGAGGGCCTCTGTACAAGGTCATTTATATATATATATGACCTTGTACAGATAATGTACATCACTATTCTGATCTGTGAAAACTTTCACAGTTCAGTACTGGTAAGCGGACCCCTCCCTGCGTCACTAACATCGCTATTTTGAACTGTGAAAACTTTCACAGTTCAGTACTGGTCAGCTGACCCATCCCAGGGTCACTAGCATCACTTTTCTGATCTGTGAAAATTTTCACAGTTCAGTACGGGTCAGCAGACCCTTCCCTGGATCATGTACATCACTATTCTGATCTGTGAAAACTTTCACAGTTCAGTACGGGTCAGCTGACCCATCCCAGGGTCACTAGAATCACTTTTCTGATCTGTGAAAACTTTCACAGTTCAGTACGGGTCAGCTGACCCTTCCCTGGGTCATGTACATCACTATTCAGACCTGTGAAAACTTTCACAGTTCAGTACGGGTCAGCTGACCCTTCCCTAGGTCACTAAAATATCTATTCTGATCTGTGAAAACTTTCACAGTTCAGTAAAGGTCAGCTGACCCTTCCCTGGGTCACTAACATCGCTATTCTGATCTGTGAAAACTTTCACAGTTCAGTATGGGTCAGCTGACCCTTCCCTGTTTCATGTACATCACTATTCTGACCTTTGAAAACTTTCACAGTACAGTACGGGTCAGCTGACCCTTCCCTGGGTCACTAACATCGCTATTCTGATCTGTGAAAACTTTCACAGTTGAGTTTTGGTCAGCTGACCCTTCCCTGGATCACTAACATCGCTATTCTGATCTGTGAAAGTTTTGTTATGTACATGACCCAGGGAAGGGTCAGCTGACCAAAACTCAACTGTGAAAGTTTTCACAGATCAGAATAGCGATGTTAGTGACCCAGGGAAGGGTCAGCTGAACAGAAAAGTTATGTACATGACCCAGGGATGTGTCAGCTGACCCGTACTGAACTGTGAAAGTTTTCACAGATCAAAATAGCGATGTTAGTGACCCAGGGATGTGTCAGCTGACCCGTACTGAACTGTGAAAGTTTTCACAGATCAGAAAAGTGATTCTAGTGACCCTGGGATGGGTCAGCTGACCCGTACTGAACTGTGAAAGTTTTCACAGATCATAATAGTGATGTACATGACCCTGGGATGGGTCAGCTGACCCGTACCGAACTGTGAAAGTTTTCACTGATCAAAATAGCGATGTTAGTGACCCAGGGAGGGGTCAGTTGACCCGTACTGAACTGTGAAAGTTTTCACAGATCAGAATAGTGATGTTAGTGACCCAGGGAAGGGTCAGCTGACCCGTACTGAACTGTGAAAGTTTTCACAGATCAGAAAAGTGATTCTAGTGACCCTGGGATGGGTCAGCTGGCCTGTACTGAACTGTGAAAGTTTTCACAGATCAGAATAGCGATGTTAGTGACCCAGGGAAGGGTCAGCTGACCTGTACTGTACTGTGAAAGTTTTCAAAGGTCAGAATAGTGATGTACATGAGCCAGGGAAGGGTCAGCTGACCCATACTGAACTGTGAAAGTTTTCACTGAACAGAAAAGTTATGTACATGACCCAGGGATGTGTCAGCTGACCCGTACTGAACTGTGAAAGTTTTCACAGATCAGAAAAGTGATTCTAGTGACCCTGGGATGGGTCAGTTGACCCGTACTGAACTGTGAAAGTTTTCACAGATCATAATAGTGATGTACATGACCCTGGGAAGGGTCAGCTGACCCATACTGAACTGTGAAAGTTTTCACTGAACAGAAAAGTTATGTACATGACCCAGGGATGTGTCAGCTGACCCGTACTGAACTGTGAAAGTTTTCACAGATCAAAATAGCGATGTTAGTGACCCAGGGATGTGTCAGCTGACCCGTACTGAACTGTGAAAGTTTTCACAGATCAGAAAAGTGATTCTAGTGGCCCTGGGATGGGTCAGCTGACCCGTACTGAACTGTGAAAGTTTTCACAGATCATAATAGTGATGTACATGACCCTGGGATGGGTCAGCTGACCCGTACTGAACTGTGAAAGTTTTCACAGATCAGAATAGTGATATTAGTGACCCAGGGAAGGGTCAGCTGACCCGTACTGAACTGTGAAAGTTTTCACAGATCAGAAAAGTGATTCTAGTGACCCTGGGATGGGTCAGCTGACCTGTACTGAACTGTGAAAGTTTTCACAGATCAGAATAGCGATGTTAGTGACCCAGGGAAGGGTCAGCTGACCCGTACTGTACTGTGAAAGTTTTCACAGATCATAATAGTCATGTACATGACCCTGGGAAGGGTCTGCTGACCTGTACTGAACTGTGTAAGTTTTCACAGATCAGAATAGTGATGTACATGACCCTGGGATGGGTCAGCTGACCCGTACTGAACTGTGAAAGTTTTCACAGATCAGAAAAGTGATTCTAGTGACCCTGGGATGGGTCAGCTGACCCATACTGAACTGTGAAAGTTTTCACAGATCATAATAGTGATGTACATGATCCTGGGATGGGTCAGCTGACCCGTACCGATCTGTGAAAGATTTCACAAATCAAAATAGCGATGTTAGTGACCCTGGGAGGGGTCAGCTGACCCGTACTGAACTGTGAAAGTTTTCACAGATCAGAATAGTGATGTTAGTGACCCAGGGAAGGGTCAGCTGACCCGTACTGAACTGTGAAAGTTTTCACAGATCAGAATAGTGATGTACATGACCCAGGGAAGGGTCAGCTGACCAAAACTCAACTGTGAAAGTTTTCACAGATCAGAATAGCGATGTTAGTGACCCAGGGAAGGGTCAGCTGACCCGTACTGTACTGTGAAAGTTGTCAAAGGTCAGAATAGTGATGTACATGACCCAGGGATGGGTCAGCTGACCCGTACTGAACTGTGAAAGTTTTCACAGATCATAATAGTGATGTACATGACCCTGGGAAGGGTCAGCTGACCTGTACTGAACTGTGAAAGTTTTCACAGATCAGAATAGTGATGTACATGACCCTGGGATGGGTCAGCTGACCCGTACTGAACTGTGAAAGTTTTCACAGATCAAAATAGCGATGTTAGTGACCCAGGGAGGGGTCAGCTGGCCCGTACTGAACTGTGAAAGTTTTCACAGATCAAAATAGCGATGTTAATGACCCAGGGAGGGGTCAGCTGACCTGTACTGAACTGTGAAAGTTTTCACAGATCAGAATAGTGATGTACAAGACCCTGGGATGGGTCAGCTGACCCGTACTGAACTGTGAAAGTTTTCACAGATCAAAATAGCGATGTTAGTGACCCAGGGAAGGGTCAGCTGACCCGTACTAAACTCTGAAAGTTTTCACAGATCAAAATAGCGATGTTAGTGACCCAGGGATGGGTCAGCTGACCCGTACTGAACTGTGAAAGTTTTCACAGATCAAAATAGCGATGTTAGTGACCCAGGGAATGGTCAGCTGACCCGTACTGAACTGTGAAAGTTTTCACAGATCAGAAAAGTGATTCTAGTGACCCTTTTCACAGATCAGAAAAGTGATGCTAGTGACCCAGGGATGGGTCATCAGACCCGTACTGAACTGTGAAAGTTTTCACAGATCAGAATAGTTATGTACATGTCAAGTCAAGTCAAATTTATTTATATAGCGCTTTTACAATTGGTAATTGTTTCAAAGCAGCTTTACATATTAGAAGCACAGAAAAAAGGGAAGTGGTTAAAAATAAACTGTACAAACAAGCGTGGTAATATGTAACATATACAAGATGGTGCTACATTAAGCCAATGTCGGCTGACTCCCAGGGGTGGAAAAAAACCCCTAGGAGAAAAACCCAGCGTGCTAGCACTGGGAAAAAAGTAATAGATGGAAAAAAACCCTTGGAAGATATATATAATATATGTAAATGTATATGGAGATCAAAATCTGAATTATACATTTTTATTATAGAGATTAAAAATAGATTATATATAAATATATGTAAGCGGATACGGGGATTAAAAATCTGAATTATAGACGCAGCCAGAATTGGATCTTTAGGCCCATTGTCTCCTGGGCTACGTTGTAGTCAGGTCCAGATGCAGGTTCTCCATCTGATCTGGATACGGCCTGGATCCAGCACCCGGCAAACCTCAGGATAAGCAGAGAGACAGATATTAGCGTAGATGCCATTCTTATTCTGATGCACAGGTATATCTAGTGTTATAGGAAATGTTCTCGGTTCCGGCCGACCTAATTATTGCAGCGTAACAATCCTTTAACGGATTTGAAAAATGTTAATGTATTGATAATGTGTTATGTGTATGCAAGAGCAAAGAGATGTGTTTTTAGTCTAGATTTAAACTGACAGAGTGTGTCTGCTTCCCGAACAATGCTAGGAAGATTGTTCCAGAGTTTAGGTGCTAAATAGGAAAAGGATCTGCCGCCTTCAGTTGATTTTGATATTCTGGGTATTATCAACTGGCCTAAATTCTGAGATTGCAATAAACGTGAAGGACTATAATGCATTAAGAGCTCACTTAGGTACTGGGGAGCTAAACCATTTAGAGCTTTATAAGTAAGTAGCAAGATTTTAAAATCTATACGATGTTTAATAGGGAGCCAATGTAATGTTGACAGAACTGGGCTAATATGGTCATACTTTCTGGTTCTAGTAAGAACTCTAGCTGCCGCATTTTGGACCAACTGTAGTTTGTTTAAAAGCCGAGCAGAACAACCACCCAGTAGAGCGTTACAATAATCTAGTCTTGAGGTCATGAATGCATGAACCAACTGTTCCGCATTTGTCATTGAGAGCATATGTCGTAATTTAGATATATTTTTTAGATGGAAGAAGGCGGTTTTACAGATACTAGAAACATGACTTTCAAATGAAAGATTGGTATCAAAGAGCACACCCAGGTTCCTAACTGAGGACGAAGGTTTAATGGAGCACCCGTCAAGTGTTAGAGAGTATTCAAGGTTTTTTCGTGAGGAAGTTTTTGGTCCAAAGATTAGGATATCAGTTTTTTCTGAATTTACTAATAGGAAATTTCGTGTCATCCAGTTTTTAATGTCAGCTATGCATTCTGTTAGTTTTGTGAATTTGTAGGTTTCGTCAGGGCGCGAGGAAATATAGAGCTGAGTATCGTCAGCGTAGCAGTGAAAACTAACACCATGCTTCCTAATTATCTCTCCTAAGGGCAGCATGTACAGATTGAAAAGCAACGGTCCTAATACTGAGCCTTGTGGTACCCCATATTTAACCTGTGATCGATACGACATCTCTTCATTAACTACCACAGACTGATAACGGTCAGATAAGTATGATTTGAACCATGCCAAAGCAATTCCACTAATGCCAATATAGTTTTCAAGTCTTTTTAAAAGAATGTTATGATCGATAGTGTCAAAAGCAGCACTGAGATCTAATAACACTAATAGAGAAATACAGCCACGATCGGATGATAGGAGTAGATCGTTTGTAACTCTAACGAGAGCAGTCTCAGTACTATGGTTTGGTCTAAATCCTGACTGGAAATCCTCACAGATTTCATTTCTTTCTAAAAAGGAGCACAGTTGTGTTGAAACTGCCTTTTCTAGTATCTTTGACAGAAAAGGTAGATTCGAGATTGGCCTGTAATTTACTAAATCTCTCGGATCTAGTTGAGGTTTTTTAATAAGAGGTTTGATAATAGCCTGCTTAAAGGTTTTTGGCACGTGTCCTAGTGTTAAAGATGAATTAATTATATCAAGAAGTGGACCTACGACCTCTGGAAGCATTTCTTTCAGTAGTTTAGTCGGCATTCGGTCTAACATACATGTCGTTGATTTTGATGATTTGATAAGTTTGTATAATTCTTCCTCTCCTATAGCGGCGAATGATTCTAGTTTTACCTCAGGGACACTACAGTGCACTGTCTGAAGCGAAACTGTAGACGGTTGCATGTTTATAATTGTCTCTCTAATATTATCAATCTTGCAAGTAAAGAAGTTCATAAAGTCATTACTGCTGTGCTCTATGGAAACGTCAGCAGTTGAATCTCTGTTTCTAGTTAATTTAGCCACTGTGTCAAATAAATACCTAGGATTATGTTTGTTTTCTATTAAGAGATTTGAAAAATAAGTAGATCTAGCATTTCTTATAGCCGTTCTGTACTCAATCATTTTTTCTTTCCACGAAAGGCGAAAAACTTCTAGTTTTGTTTTCTTCCAACTACGTTCAGCTTTTCTAACAGCTCGTTTTAGAGCCCGAGTGTGCTCATCATACCACGGTGTTGGATTAGTTTCCTTAATCTTCTTTAGACGTAAAGGAGCGACTGCATCTAATGTGCTGGAAAAGAGAGAGCCAATAGTTTCTGTTGCAGCATCGAGTTCTTCTAAGTTGTCAGGTATACTAAGGCGATGAAACTGCTCGGGGAGATTATTTATAAAGCAATCTTTAGTGGTAGACGTGATTGTTCTTCAATATTTATGGCTGGGTGGTGGTTTTGTAGCCTTGGCTAATTGTATTATACACGAGACTAAATAATGATTGCCCCGGGTTACTTCACTGTAACCCTGTTCCCTGAAAAGGCAGGAACGAGAAGCTGCGCTTTATTCAGCGCTGTGGGAACGTCTTTAGTCGTGACCAGCTGTGAATATATGTGTAAAACAACGTCAATGAAATTGACCTATATTTATAGCCTTGCGAGACGTCATCGGAATGCGCCATGAGCGAGGCTATAATTAGATGTGCCACCTGTACATCAGCAGATATTTTGTCTGAAGAGCAGTCCAGGGACATCTCAGTGCGGCAATGAAGCGCAGCTTCTCGTTCCCGCCTTTTCAGGGAACAGGGTTACAGTGAAGTAACCCGGGGCGTTCCCTTTCAAAGGCTACACTCTAAGCTGCGCTTTATTCAGCGCTGTGGGAACGAGAATACCCACGCCGCCGCACTGTGTGTCCGGACCACCTGGCTGTGAAGTGTGTCACAAAGCGCAGAGAGTCTCAGACACTAGCTTGTGATGTCGACTCAAGGACATGAGAGCCCGGAGTAACATGAACATCCAAACTATAAAACCTTATGAATGTGTGCGGAGAGGACCAACCTGCCACATCACAAACATTTTGTAAGGGGGCGCCCCCCGCCAAAGCTCTAGAAGAGGCAACCCCCCTGGTGGAATGAGCCCTGATGCCCGTTGGCAAAGTGTGACCACGCGCCTCATAGGCAAGGGCAATAGCATCTCTCACCCAATGTGACATGGTCTGTTTCGTGGCGGCCGCACCCCTGTTATGGCCGCCATGACAAACAAACAGTTGCTCTGACTTACGCCACTGGCTGGTGCGGTGGACATAAGTCTGAAGAGCACGGACTGGACACAGTCTGTGAAGTCTCTCCTGCTCCGGCGTTGTGAATGGCGGAGGGCGGAAGGCTTCAAGTGTGACCGGATGCAAGTTCGAGAAAGGAACCTTAGGCAGATAGTCAGGATGAGGATGCAAAATTGCTTTCACCATTCCTGGGGCAAAGTCTAAGCAGGATGGCACAATGGACAGGGCCTGCAAATCCCCAATTCTTTTCAGAGAAGTTATAGCCATAAGAAAAACCATTTTCAGAGTTAACAGCTTGTCAGAAACTGACTCTAATGGTTCAAAGGGGGTCTCAACCAGGCCCTCTAGGACTATAGCTAGGTCCCATGAAGGGATCCTGGTTCTAGAAGGGGGCTTAAGCCGCCTAGCTCCTCGAACGAAGCGAGAGAGCAAGACATGCTTGCCCAAAGGCAACCCGTCGATCAGAGCGTGGCAAGCCGAGAGAGCGGCCACATAAACCCTGAGAGTGGCGGGGCATGTACCTGTCGATAACTTTTCCTGCAGGAAGTCCAGAACTGTAGCAACTTGGCAGTTTACTGGATCTGCATTGTGTGCAATACACCATCTTTCAAAGACACCCCATTTGTTGGCATAACTTGCTCTAGTAGAGGGAGCTCAGGCATTCAAAATAGTCTCGATAACTGGAGGTGAAAGCCCTGTGTTCTTCAGTTGGTTCCCCTCAGGGGCCAAACATGAAGATTCCACATCTCCGGCCGGGGATGAAATATTGTCCCCTGCGCCTGAGACAGAAGGTCCCTCCTGCTCGGTATCGCCCAAGGCGAGCCGTCGAGAAGAGACATTATCTCCGAGAACCATATTCTGTTCAGCCAATGCGGTGCTATCAATAAGAGGCAAATCCCTTGTTGGCGAACTCTGGCTAGAACTCCCGGGAGCAGAGCAACTGGAGAAAAGGCATACAGGCGCATCGAAGGCCATGTATGCGCCATCGCATCCAGACCTAGGGGGGCTGGGTGACTCAGAGAGAAGTAAAGGGGACATTGCGCTGTCTGATGGGAGGCGAAGAGGTCCACCTCTGCCTCGTAGAACCTCAGCCATATCTGTTTCACTACGTCGGGGTGAAGTTTCCATTCCCCACTCGGTAGTTTCTGTCTGGACAGTAAATCTGCTCCCATATTCTGGTCCCCAGGAATATACACTGCCCTCAGTGACAGGAATTTGTCCTGGGCCCAGAGAAAGATCTGTCGCGCTATCCTGTTGAGATGGCGCGAACGCAGACCTCCCTGGCGATTTACATAAGAGACTGCTGTTGTGTTGTCCATCCGCACTAGGACATGACAGCCTCTCAGCTGCTGGAGGAAGTATTTCAGGGCCAGAAATACAGCCATCAATTCTAGGCAGTTGATGTGCCAGACGAGCTGATGGCCCTCCCATTCCCCTTGGGCTGGACGACCACTTAAGACCGCTCCCCAGCCCGTCAGGGAGGCGTCCGTCGTTAGCAACCTGCGACGACACGGCGCCCCTAGAGTGGGTCCCAAGGTGAGAAACCGGGGTCTGAGCCACACAGACAGGGTACGAAGCCCGCGGCGCGTAACCCTTATTTGCCTCAGGGGTTTGGCCCTTGGATGAAACCCCCTGGCTTTGAGCCACAACTGAAACGGTCTCATATGCAGCAGGCCCATAGGAATTACCGAGGACGCTGATGCCATGAGACCTAACATTCTCTGAAATTGTAGAATAGTACAATTCTGGCCTAGCCTGACATTTTTCAGGGTGTGAAGAATGGTCTCGACTCGACAATTCGGTCGAATCCCAGAGGACCCCTAAATATGTCGTTCTCTGGGTTGGACAGAGAACGCTTTTCTTCTCGTTGAGTCTCAACCCTAGAGAAACTAGATGAGCTAAAACGACATCTCTGTGTTTTAACGCCATCTCTCGTGACCGCGCCAATAGTAGCCAGTCGTCTATATAATTCAAAATGCGAATGCCCTGGAGTCGCAACGGAGCCAGTGCTGCATCCATGCATTTTGTGTATGTGCGGGGTGATAGGGCTAGGCCGAATGGAAGAACCCGATACTGGTAAGCTTCGCCCCCGAAAGCGAACCTCAGGAATCTCCTGTGTTGTGGCAATATTTCGATATGAAAATATGCGTCCTTGAGATCGATCGTGACGAACCAATCGCACTGTTGGATTTGCGACACGATCATCTTTACTGTTAACATTTTGAACTTGAGAACTTTGATTGAACGGTTCAGGCCTCGAAGATCTAAAATTGGACGCAGCCCCCCGTCCTTTTTGGGAACTAGGAAGTATCGGCTGTAATAACCCGACTCTCTCTGTGAAGGGGAAACACGTTCTATGGCCCCTTTCTCCAGAAGAGTTTGCAGCTCTTGTGACAGTAACGTCGCTTGCCCCGGCTTCACGGTAGTGGAGACCATGCCGTTGAAACGCGGAGGACGACGGAAAAATTGGATTCTGTAACCGAATTCTACTGTCTTTAGAACCCACGCGGAAACCCCTGGCAGTAGTTTCCACGCTGCCAGGCTTTCTGAAATGGGCACTAATTTTGACACTTCCTTTTGAGGGGATACTATGTGTATCTGATGTGTTACAGGAGCTAACGGAACACCTAACATTTAGCTGGAAACCGCTGCCCCCCGAAGCACCAGAGGTGGAAGGAGGGTTTCTGTGGAGATGTCGAGAAGGGGCGAGTTCTAGATATAATACGCGCCCCGTCGAGGGGGGCCATCCCCACAGGGCTGGGCGCAAGACCGTCAGGATTTCTTCTTCTTTTGGAGAATAGTCCTGAGGTCTTGCCTGGGAGGTTGGGCAGGGCGGCGAGACGGTCCCCAGTCCTTACGAGGGGGAGCTCGGCTCGCCACACTCTGCTTCTGAACCTCTCTCTTAGAAGGACCGGGTTGGGGCTGGGTGGCTGACGGCCCCTCCCCCTGAGTGCGGCGAGGAAGGAACTTCACAAATGCTTCCTCCGATTTTTTCACCTCCTGAAACCTGCTCACGACTGTGTTGACCGAGTCTCCAAACAGGCCAGAAGGTGATACTGGGGCATCAAGAAGGAATACTCGGTCTTTGTCTTTGATGCCCGTGAGGTTTAGCCACAGGTGCCTCTCCGTGCTAACCATAGCAGCCATGGAACGGCCGATGGCACGAGCCGTTTGCTTGGTGGCACGGAGAGACAGATCTGTGGCTCGACGAAGCTCAGTGAACGCTTCCTCTGTGATGGTAGTGCCGGCACTCAGATCCTTCAGCAGGTCAGCTTGGTACGCCTGTAACACTGCCATAGTGTGCAGCGCAGCACCAGCCTGACCTGCAGCTTGGAAAGCTTTTCCCACAAGCGCTGAGGTGGTTCTACAGGGCTTTGTGGGGAGGGTAGGCTTTTTTAACGATGATGCTGACACAGGCGAGAGATAGCTCGCCAGCGTCTCTTCAACCTGTGGCATCATCGTATACCCCCGTGCTTCAGCACCCACGATAGTCGAATAAATCGACGTCGAGGGCACAAAAACACGGGAAGTATATGGCTTTTTCCATGACTTAGATAACTCGTCATGGAGGTCCTCAAAGAAGGGGAGAGACTGACGTTGTGGCCCCTCCCCCTTGCCACCGGACAAAAACCTATCCTCAAGCTTAGATGGTTTGGGGGTCTCTTTTTCCTGTGGCCAGTCTAGCTGTAATCTAGCCACAGCTCGAGTTACTACCTCGAGTAATTCCTCAACGGCTTTATCATCACGTGAGGAACGCTCAGAGGCAGCAAACTCGAGAAGAGAATCATCGTCTCCCGCGTGAGCTGAAGAAGCACCGGAGTGCACTTCAGGATCGCGCGAGGAGACGCGCGGATCAGGTGACAAATCGGGCGAAAGGGCAGGACCCGTCTCCCGTTCGTCAGCGAGATCCATTTGCGAGCCCCACGATTGTAATGCGGGTGCTGATCCCTGGAAGAAAGAGAGACGAGCACGCAGCATCTTAACTGTGAACATTTCACAATGCTGGCACTCGCCGCCTTCCAACGCACGGACAGCGTGCTCTTCCCCCAAACAAACAAAACAGTACGGATGTGTGTCCGTTTCAGCGATCGGACGCGAACACGGAGGAACACACCGTCTGCCTTCTTCACTCATACTTCTCTCAATATATATATTATGATATAATAAAATATATGGTATGTTCACATTCACTTGGGCTGCAGAGTGAAAGGAGGAACAAATGAGAGAAAGTTTTTCTGCGCTCTGCCTATCAAATCTAACTCCTGACAAGAGGGAAAGAGAGAAATGATAGATGCTTATGACAAAAATTCACACACAACTTCACAGAATGGCCTCTGAAGACAAAAGACCTGCTGATGTACAGGTGGCACATCTAATTATAGCCTCGCTCATGGCGCATTCCGATGACGTCTCGCAAGGCTATAAATATAGGTCAATTTCATTGACGTTGTTTTACACATATATTCACAGCTGGTCATGACTAAAGACGTTCCCACAGCGCTGAATAAAGCGCAGCTTAGAGTGTAGCCTTTGAAAGGGAACTGATATATCATCGCTCTGCTGTAGAATTTCAACAGCATCAATATCTATTCCATGCGACAGTATTAGATCTAGGGTATGATTACGACAATGAGTGGGTCCTGACACGTGTTGTCTAACTCCAATAGAGTTTAAAATATCTGCAAATGCCAATCCAAATGCGTCTTTATTATTATCTACATGGATATTAAAATCACCAACAACAAGGACTTTATCCGCAGCCAGTACTAACTCTGATAGAAACTCAGCAAATTCTTTGATAAAGTCAGTATGGTGCCCTGGTGGCCTGTATACAGTAGCCAGCACAAATGTCAACTTACATAATGTTACATAAAGCACCATCATTTCAAAGGAATTATATTTGAAATTCTTTTGAATGATTCTGAATATATTACTATAAATTACAGCAACACCTCCCCCTTTGCCTTTCTGTCGAGGATTGTGTCGATAATCATAACCTTGAGGACTAGATTCATTTAAAGTAATGTAATCGTCTGGTTTTAGCCAGGTTTCTGTCAAACACAGCAAGTCTAGTTTATTGTCTGTGATAATTTCATTTACAATAAGTGCTTTTGAAGAAATAGATCTAATATTCAGTAACCCAAGCTTTATCATTTGTTTATCTGATTTATCTGTGATTTTCATTTTTTGAACATCAATTAAATTTTTACCCTTAAAAGGTTTTGGAAGTTTTTTGTATTTACTAGTTTGAGGTACAGACACAGTCTCTATGTGATAATATCTAGGTGAAAGTGTTTCTATGTGCTGTGAATTATCTGAGTTCTGTGACGTGAGGCGGCTAGCAGACGGTCGGTTTAGCCAGTTTGTCTGCGTCCTGATCTGGGCCCTGGTTTGTCATGTTTCAGCTCTAAGACTATTTGCCAAATTTCATGACCCTGGGATGGGTCAGCTGACCAGTACTGAACTGTGAAAGTTTTCACAGATCAGAATAGCGATGTTAGTGACCCAGGGAAGGGTCAGCTGACCCGTACAGAACTGTGAAAGTTTTCACAGATGAGAATAGTGATGTACATTATCTGTACAAGGTCATATATATATATATATATATATATATATATATATATATATATATATATATATATATATATATATATATATATTAGTGCTGGGCAACGATTAAATATTTTAATCGCGATTAATTGCATGATTTTTCTGATTAATCGCGATTAATCGCAGCATGCACAAAATTCAATAATGAAATCAAGAGTAGTGTATTGCGTAATTTTATTCTTTCAAAGTACTGCTGAATGAACAAAAGTGCAATAGAGAATATGAACCGACGTCACACCTCGTTGCATGCCGGGGCGGCGCCGCCATTTTGACAGGATCGCCCTCTATTACTCGTACTGAAATTAATACGGATTCTTGCTTACCTTTTGTTTTGTTTCTGCCATTAAGTGGAACGTTAACATTTATAATGGTATCGTTTGCAGGGAATAGAAGCTATTTTATCGCATCGCATGATCATTTTATTTATTTTTATTTTTTTCACTGAAGGTTTGTAGAATTTCGTTTACAGTGTTGATCTGTTTACCGTGTCGCACGCTGGACGCTCACTGCTGCTTCAGCCATCGTATGAATATCATGGTATGAATATCCAAATAAATCTATGTAATTAACACACTGAGAAAAGTCGATTCATTTATTTGTTGGAAACGTTTTAATGATGCTTAAACGAACATATTGAGTAGGTCTACTTGTCATTGTAATTCCCCTTTTCCATGATCACAGATGAGGAGAATCAGAGATTATGGGTCAAATTCAGCGGACAGACGGACACGAACACACTGTATTTTTATATTTATTTTAACAAATGACAACCACACTAAGCAATTTCCTACCTTTATAAATCCGTTATGAAGAAAATTTATAAAATGCTTGCATTTTAAGTGATACTGAAAGTTTATATTTTGGTGTCATCCGTTTTTCTGCATGTGCTTTATTTGTAAATAGAATTTGGTATCTTTAATACTAGTCTAAGTGCATTAAGCGTTTTCTTTAAATGACATGAGAGGAAACCGTTTAAGATATAAATGTTAATTATTAAACCAAACGAAATCAAAACGTTCAAAAACACTTAGCAATGTGATTCTTTTATTGAGTGATAAGCAGTGGGTACCTTTTTCCATTTTTCTGTCCGCACCAGATATTTTCTTTTTCGCGCTGTAGCTCTGTAGGCACACAACAAGTGCTTTCATTGGTTGAGACGCGTGATGACGCTCATCCCAAGCAGCCAGTAGCCTACTGATAAACATCCTACCCCTCCTGTGACCCATGGTTTGTGTTGTATTCGGTTGTAGTCTATCTATGTGTATTCAAAGGCAGTGAGCAAAGGACTTTCAAAATAAAAAGTACGTTAACGCGCGATAAACTAATTGTCGGCGTTAATTAATTAATGCGTTAACGCGATAAAAACGCGCTAACTTGCCCAGCCCTAATATATATATATATATATATATATATATATATATATATATATAATTATATATCATATTATACAAAAAACGGGGGGCAGAGCAAAGAGAAACACGACCACGAGATAAAATGCTATTGTGAAAGTTTTCACAAATCGAGCTCGACCTAAAACAATGTTATTTTATTCCAGCAGTCTGCGTGTTCATTGGTAATAGACGTTTTGCAGCGCGTTTGTCTTTTTGTAAGTGCTGTGGAGTTTGCAGCGCGTTTCACTATTTGTAAGTGCTGTGGAGTTTGCAGCGCATTTGTCTTTTTGTAAGTGTTGTGGAATTTGCAGCGCATGTGATGTCAAACTGATGAAGATGTTTTCTTTATTTGCTGGTGTTTTTTCTATTTGCATGTGTTTTCTTCATTTGCAGCGCGTTGAGCTCTCTCGGCCACCATACCTTTCTGATGACACATCAGCCATAGAGTATTGTATAGACCAACTGAACATATTTCCGGCAAATTAGTCCTCGATTATGAACTTTTTATATAAACTCATAGAGTCCTTTCTGATGATACAGCAGCCATAGAGTATTGAATATTGGACCCAATGGGCACATTTCTGTCCAATAAGCCCGAGATCATGAACTTTCTATACATACTCATTGACTTTATTTTATTTCAGCAATGGAAAAATACATATTAAAACTGATTAATTTTTTTCTGTCCCAATAGTCCTTGATCATGAACTGTATATACATGACTCAATCTGATGTTTCTTCAGCCATAGAGTATTGTATATTTGACCTACTGAACATATTTCTGGTCAAAGAGTACTCGATCTTGAACTTTCTATACTTACTGTCACAGACACATCAGGTTCCAACGTCACCCAACCACAACGCTCACAGTCTCCAGAGTACTGATCACCGCCACCTGCACCTCATCACTCAACTCATCAACAGCACTATAAAGCACACACGCACACAGCACTCCGCGTCCGGTCTCGTTCGCATACCCTCATTGTTATGCTTACCTTGTAACAATCAGCCAAATTGGTTGAGTCACAAGATTTAAAATGGGGTCAGATTTTACTGTGTGAGTTTGCTAGTGGTTAAAAGAATGAGACATAAAACAGTGATAAGTTTAAATAAGAATTGTGTATTTACAATATTCACAGGTACTTTAAAACAACACAATAAAACCAGGAAAACTCAGTCTGTTAAAAGCATACAGTCCCAAGTACCATACCCTAAAACAGTCCAAGAATCCTAGTGTGCTGATAAAGTCCCAATGTGAGTGTCCACCGGTGTATATACAAATATCCACAGTAGTGATAATCCAAAAGGTTGTGGCTGGAGAGGTAAGTCCACAAAATGAAAAACTCCGCAATCCAGGTGAGTTGTTGACTATTAGTGAGTCCTTGTTTGTTTGCCATGCTGCTCTCTTTATACAGATGTTTTTCCTGCTTCCTGTCATGTGACTGGTCACATGACAGGCCAACCATTCATTTCTTAAAGACATACACACAAATGTTAAGAGGAATAAAATGGACTAAAACACATGTAAACCAATTAAAACTCTATAATACATAAAATCATTGTAATAAATAGAGCGGTAAAACATGCATTTTGTGTGACAGTGTCACATAGTCCCCCCCCCTTAGCCTACGTCAACACGGGAAAGAAACTAGTCTCTTAAGAGTACTGTCAACCATTGTCCATAAAATGGGTATCCTCTTTAAAGTGTGTCTTAAAATGTCTTTGAAATAAATTAGCTAAAACTAGGCACTCCCATGCAGGCACTAGTTGGCTGGAAGGAACTGGGGAACCATTACAGAGAGGAGGAAGTCGATACCAGCCTGGGTAACCATGGGTAGGTTGCGCAGTTCCTCCCTGGTGCTTACTGTACCCAGCTTTGCTGGCACGCCACTCCCCTCGAGCATTCCTCCTTCCTTGCTTGATGGTTGGTGTTGGTGATGATGCAGGGTGACGAGATGGTTCTTTGTTCTTTCTGATGACGTTACACACTTTGCAGTCTCCCACATACCGCCAGACATCCTTACGGACCGTTGGCCACCAGGCGACCTACAGGACGCTGAGAAGAGTTTTCAGCCGACCATGATGTCTCTCCGTTGTCCTTTCGTGGAGGCTCTGTAGCGTTTGTTCGATCAAGGCCTTTGGGACGACAAGCTGCAGTCGGTACTGGCCGTCCTTGCACTGGATCTGTCGGTACAGCAAGCCCTGGTGGTTGATCATTGTGATCCTGTCGGTCTGGGGTGTGGAAGAGATGATGGTGAGTGTGCAGTCATCCTGTTGTGTGCTGTTGGCTTCCTCACTGGAGAAGGGTAGAACAGAGAAGATGTAGCTGACATCTGGCCCTGATGATGTCTTGGTGCAGCTAATTCCTTGCTCTGTTGTGTTGTCTGTCTGTGAAGGTGTTGAGATGGTGGAACAGTCAGTGGGAGGTGAAGAAGTGTATATTGTGGAAGGCACAGGGTTGGAAGTCTCTGCAGGAGTTGGGACAGTGGCTTCCGGAAGTTTCTTTTCCTTAAGGTGTTTTGCCCACTGTTTGTCTCTCCTCCGAAAGCACTCAACAACCTCTTTTTGTAATGCCGCCATAGCCTCTTTCACATATTCCTCCATCTTATTGAATCTTACATCCACAGCCTCTCTAAAACACATTTCACGGTTTAAATGACTTTCAACAGAGTCTTTAAAATCCTTCTCCAGTTTTAAAACAAGGTTTTTAAGAGAAAGTACTTCAGCACGAAGCTGTTCACAATCACACTGGTGTAAAATCCGTTCATCATTAAAATTAGCAAGTGTTTTAAAAGGAGCAGCATTACCAGAACGAGTCATCATCTTTTACCACTTTCTCAACACAGTTTTTTAAATCTTAAACGTTCCCCGTACGGGCCACCATATGTAACAATCAGCCAAATTGGTTGAGTCACAAGATTTAAAATGGGGTCAGATTTTACTGTGTGAGTTTGCTAGTGGTTAAAAGAATGAGACATAAAACAGTGATAAGTTTAAATAAGAATTGTGTATTTACAATATTCACAGGTACTTTAAAACAACACAATAAAACCAGGAAAACTCAGTCTGTTAAAAGCATACAGTCCCAAGTACCATACCCTAAAACAGTCCAAGAATCCTAGTGTGCTGATAAAGTGCCAATGTGAGTGTCCACCGGTGTATATACAAATATCCACAGTAGTGATAATCCAAAAGGTTGTGGCTGGAGAGGTCCACAAAATGAAAAACTCCGCAATCCAGGTGAGTTGTTGACTATTAGTGAGTCCTTATTTGTTTGCCATGCTGCTCTCTTTATACAGATGTTTTTCCTGCTTCCTGTCATGTGACTGGTCACATGACAGGCCAACCATTCATTTCTTAAAGACATACACACTTAAAAAGTTAAGAGGAATAAAATGGACTAAAACACATGTAAACCAATTAAAACTCTATAATACATAAAATCATTGTAATAAATAGAGCGGTAAAACATGCATTTTGTGTGACAGTGTCAAAACCTCAAGGACTCCTCTTCGCATACTCACCTGTCTCCAGCGTGTCTCTTCCCTCTGTGTGCCTCGTCTGCTGTGTGAGTGTGTTCCCGTCAGCTCCCAAGTTCTCCAGCGATCTCCAAGCTCCAGCGTGTATCTACCTGCAAACAAAAGGACAGTAAATATACCTCCCCTTGTGGAAAAAAGTGCACTTTAGTATACTATATAAAACCTACCCATCACTTTCTGCATTTTTACATTTTCAGATAAAATCATTCGGTATGATCTATAAGATGATAAATAAGATACAAACAAAAATGTATACAAACAAAATGTAAAGAAAAGAAAAGATTCAAAACTTTGGGTAACACTTTACAATAACTTTTTATTAGTTAACTATTTTAGTTAACATGAACTATGAATGAAAAATACTTCAAAGCATTTATTAATCTTGGTTAATATTCATTTTAACATTTACTTATGCATGATTTAAATCAAAAGTTACATATGTTAATAGATAATGCACTGTAAACTAACATGAACAATGACTATACATTTTATTAACTAACTTGAAAAAAATATATTTTTTTATTACCTAATGTTAACAAAAGATGAATAAATACTGTAAAAAGTTAATGCACATAGTTAGATCATGTTGTCTAATATATTAATTGATGTTAACAAATGAGACCTTATTGTAAAGTGTTATCGAACCTAGTTACTGAAACCTTTACTAGCATCGAACATTAAACAGGACCAAAAGGTTTCTTCTAAAATCTTTCTCCAGCATTACAGTGAATGTAATTTTGAAAAGAAAAACAAAACAAAACAAAACAAAACAAAAAACTTGACGAATTCCAAAGGCACAAAAACAAGAAACCAAAATTGTCTATCACCAACTTTTTTGAAGTTGTAGGAAAAAGTTCTGTTTATGTCAATGTCCCAGAAGCTCTCCATCAACAGAGAACCTCAAATGTCCATGAAGCTGCGCACCATCTCTACACAGTATGTGTAAATGGACATGTTCCAAAGAGGCAGGGAAAAAAAATACCTTGAGGAAAAAGATAAACAGAAGGAAAACAATTGTTTGTAAACAGAGTCAGTCCATTGTTATAATTGGCTCAATTGAATGAAAGCAGTAGATATAGAGATATAGTTGCACTCCAAAGTTTATATACACCTTTGTAGTTTTGAAAATAATCAAAAATGAACAAAGACATTTGATGTCTGTCACGGTATTTGAATGCATTGTTTCCTGCTTGTCTCGTGTCACTGTTGGTGTGTGTGTGTGTGTGTGTGTGTGTGTGTGTGTGTGTTAGTGGGCGTGCCCGAGCCACTTGGATGATCAGCGCTTCCAGCTGACACCTATCACAGCACCAGCTGCAGCTCATTTGCTCACCCTATATATACTTACTCATATCTCATCTCATTTGTCAGATTGTTGTTTGATGTCTCCGTGCTGTGTCTACCATCCTGTTCCTGTTCGGCGTGCCAGTCTTGTGATTCCTGTTCCTGTTCGGTGTCTATGTGGATTACGTTCTTTGTCTGGATTCTTCTGTCATATTCACTAGCACACTTCATCTCGTCAACGCACCTTGTCTTCACGCTGACAATCTCAGTCCCTGTGCCACCAGTGAACTCAACGTTCAGTGACTGACCATTTTTATACTTTTCAATAAACGTGTTAACTCACTATTGTTTCCTGTATTCTATCATGACAGAACGATCTGACCAAAGCATGGAAGCAGCGAGTAATCCATCTTCAGCGCTGGAAGACTTTATCAACAGCAGTCTTCATAGAATGGATTCACAGGAGAAGAACCTGAACGACACGGGTCGTGCTGTCCAAGCATTGGTGGCACAGGTGTCCGAGCTCACCCAACAACTCCAACTTCTACGTGCTCCCACTGCGCCACCCACACCGACCGTTCTCCCCACACCACCAGAAAGCGTTGCCCAGCTGGAGCCCGACTACCAGTTCCTGAATCATATGCAGGTGAACTCAGTTACTGCAGATCTTTTCTCACACGATGTTCTATGCATTTTTCTCTTCAACCCAGAACTTTCAACACAGAACGTGCCAAGGTCGCCTTTGTTCTGACTCTACTGACTGGGAGGGCGGCGCTATGGGGAACAGCGGTGTGGGAGAATCAAGATCCGTGCTGCGCCTCGTTCCAGACATTCGCCGCTGAGATGAAACGCGTGTTCGACCACACGGTTGCCGGGAGAGAAGCGGCCAGAATGCAGGCGGAGCTACGTCAGGGAGAGAGGTCGGTTTCTGACTTTTCCATTGAGTTTCGGACTTTAGCGGCAGAGTGTCAATGGAACGAGGAGGCGCAGTGGGACATGTTCCTGCATGGGTTGGCTGACCGCATCCACAAGGAGATTTATGCTTTGGATCTTCCCACATCACTTAACGGACTGATTGAACTGGCTTTGAGAGTGGATGCTCGACTGACCAGGGTCGAGCGACGAGTCCTACCCAGCCGTGTTTCTGGAGGAATAGAGAGTTCACGTTCCAGCGGTGGGGATGCGGTCAGCCCCGTTCAAGATCACGAACCCATGCAGGTAGGGCGAGCTCGGCTTTCCCGGGAGGAGAGGGAGAGGCGGAGATCCCAGGGCCTTTGACTCTACTGCGGGGGAGCTGGCCACTACGCTTACAACTGTCCGGTAAAAGGTCAAGCCCGGTAGTAAGTATGAGGCTACTATCGGGTGGGATCTCCGCCGAGAAGACCTCATCCACATCTACGCTCCTGCCGGTAAGATTGAGATGGTCTAATCACATTCACGACTGTCGAGCACTTCTGGACTCCGGGGCTGAAGGTAATTTTATGGATTATGCATTCGCACTCAAACTTCAGATTCCCCTCAAATCCCTCACTAACAAGATTGCAGTACATGCTCTTAACGGTCAAGAACTCCCCACCATCTCACGTAACACTGAAGACATCACCCTCATCACATCAGGCAACCATTTCGAGATCATATCTTTTCTTATTTTGGACTCTCCTCTTGCACCCGTCGTCCTTGGTCACCCCTGGCTAGTTCAACACAACCCCAAGGTGGACTGGTTCCAGGTTCCAGAAGTCCATCGGGGCTTGGAGCAATAAGTGTCATGAGTCGTGTCTTGTGTCTGCATGTCCGTCTGTCTCTGTTTCTGTTTTTCAGGAGGAAACAGTGGATTTATCTAATGTGCCCGCGGAGTACCACGACCTGAAGGAGGTGTTCAGTAAGTCTCGGGCTGCTTCTCTCCCTCCGCATCATCCCTATGACTGTGCCATAGATTTAGTGCCAGGTAAATCTCCGCCTAAAGGCAAGTTATATTCACTTTCTGTTCCGGAAAGGGAGGCTATGGAGAAATATATTTCTGATTCACTGGCATCTAGGTTCATCCGCCCTTCCTCTTCTCCAGCGGGGGCGGGGTTCTTTTTTATGGGGAAGAAGGACGGATCTCTGCAACCTTGTATTGATTACCGGGGACTGAACAACATCACGGTAAAGAATACTTACCCTTTGCTGTTGATGTCTTCAGCATTCGAGAGGTTGCAGGGAGCGTCAATTTTCACAAAATTGGATTTACGTAATGCTTATCATTTGGTCCGCATCAGGGAGGGGGATGAATGGAAGACCGCTTTTAACACCCCTAGGGGGCACTTTGAATACTTGGTTATGCTGTTTGGGCTTTCCAACTCCCCGGCGGTTTTCCAGGCACTCGTCAACGACGTGCTGCGAGATATGGTCGACCAGTTCATATGTCTACCTTGATGACATTGATTTTTTTTCTTCTTCTCTGCAGGAACATGTGCAGCACGTCCGACGAGTGCTTCAGAGGTTGCTAGTGAATGGGCTTTTTGTCAAGGCGGAGAAATGCGTGTTTCATGCACAGTCTGTTCCTTTTTTTTTCACTAACAACCTTCATTTCTTCTACACGTTTTGATTTGGCCAAATTAGAACTAAATTTTCTTACAAATTTCCCTATTTCAAATTTTAACAATTCCCAATTGGTTCTAAATACATTTTCTTGTTTAGCTTTATTCCAATAAAGACCAATAAGTCTTTCCAGCTCTGACTTGATCTCATTATGTTTAAGTAATGAGCTATTCATCTTCCAATAAGACGAGCTTCTGTTATATCTGGCTTCAGGAGAAAGCAAAATTTTAATGCAAACAGCCTTATGATCAGTCAACGGTGTCGCAGAGATATCAACACAAATAGCATCTTTGTTGAGATTCCTAGAGACTAACCAAAAGTCAATTCGTGAAAGCCTAGAAGAATTTTTATTGCTCCAAGTGTATACTCTGTCATTTATGTTTTTATCCCTCCACACATCGATAAGCTCAAACCTATTCATAAATGCTTTCAAAGCAGTGTTTGAATTTGTAGGGCGACCAGGAGGCCACCTATCAAGGGATTCATTTAAGATGACATTAAAGTCACCACCTATCAATAAGTAGGCATTTGGAAATTTTGCCAATAAGCAAGCTTATCTTCCACAGAAAATAATAATTGATCATTCTCAGAACTAGAGTTATACCCATAATAATTAACAATAATAAGATTCACATTATAACACTTTAGAACTAATAAAATAAAGTGTCCATACTCATCACAGTATGTGTGCAAAACATCACCTGTAAAGTTATTTTTTAAACAAGAAACCCCTGCTGAATGCCCGAACCATGAGAGAACCATATGTCGCTACCCCACTGTGATCTCCAAAAATTTCTATCACCATCTTTAGAATGGGACTCTTGAAAAAATACAAAGTCAGAACCAAACTGTCTGGCAAACAAAAACAAGGCCTTGCGTTTAACAGCATCTCTTAAACCCCTGGCATTTAAAGACACAACAGAAAAAGACATTTAAGGGAACTCACAAACACTATTAACCTACTTTAGGAAAACAATTGGCAATCGAAGTTATTTGAAAAAAAGGTCACAATCAAAAAGTGCTAGGAAAGATCACATAACAGCAGCACCATTTTGCATCTCAAAAATTGCAAAAAGAACCATAACAAAAAACCAGCGACAGTCTCTTAAGTGGTACAGACACCAAAATCCTTATCAGGAAAAGATAATCCTGGCATATCAAACAAAGTCAAAGTTAAATTTGGCAACGTCAAGCATTAAGATAAAAACATCTTATGTAGAGAGAGTAATTTCACCCTGTCCTTGAATGAAAGCTCTGCCTCCGATGAAGTACGCCGTCTTCCCTTCTGCACGTGCCTTTTGGACCTCTGGCCACAGTTTCCTTCTCCTTTCACGATCTCCAGCCGAAAAATCCTCCATGAAACGCAGACTGTTATCTTTCAGATACAAGGAATTCTTTGCGGCCCTCCAGACAGCATTTCTATACGAGCGAACGGAAAACTGTACAATAGTCACCCTGGATCTTTCAGCGCCACTCTGTTGAATCTTCCCGAGACGGTGGACTACGTCAATAACCTCAGAAAGCTTATCCTTTGCACTAGGAAGAACGTTTTGGCAGATTCTGATCACTTCGAGGCGAATATCTTCATGCGCATTTTCTGGAATCCCGCCAATCCTCAAATTACGCCTTCTCAAATACGTTTCCATGTCATCCATCCTTCGCTGCATCTGAACTACGGGCCGTTCAACATCATCCATACGCCGCTCAAGACTCGTAACCTTCTCAACAACGGCCTTCAGTTCAGCAAACATGTCAAAGATCTTCTTTTCTATCCCATCAGAGCGGCTATTGATCAACTGTGTTATGCCTAACAGCTGCGATGAGATATCAGCTCAAGTATTATCACTCGCTCTTTTCTTTGTGATCGTCAATTTACTCGGCGTGATAGGCAGCATAGGAAACACTTCCTCAGCTAAACTAAACATATATTCCTCACTCGCACAAAAAACAACGTAATCATGGCCACTACTGACTGGTGAACAAGCGTTACCACCAGTTGGCTTAGCAACGGCTGAAGAGTAACTCGAATGACCGCGTTTACGTCCCATTGTAAAAAAAGTACCAAGGAAAAGAAAGTCAGTGTCGTAACAAAATAGCAAACACGGTTTACAAACAACTAAAAGTACTTTTTGCGCTGTCTAAGAACAGATGGTGCAAGAGCTTGAACAAACCCGTCTGATCAGGTAGCCATCTTGGACCCTGCATTTTTCAAACTCTGGTGAAGTAGTGCGCCGTCATGACGTAGTATTTTGGCGCATGCACATTAAACAAAAAGTTTATAGGCTATGTGCATGATTTAATTTCTGTTCAAATTGAAGTTTTTCTAGTTCATTGTTGTAGTTCGACTGTAAGTTTAGGGAACTTGACTCATTCACCTAACTAAAAGTCAATCATTTTTACAGTTTAGTCTGATTAAAATTATTAATGTATTTTAACTGAATATGAGTTCAAATTCAAAAGAAAAATACATTTCAGGTGTATTCATGCACACAGTATACTATATATTAAAGACTAAGCACATTTAAAATACATTAACAAATGTCATTTTGGACAACACACTTAAATTGAAATTAAAATAAATTATTTTTTCATGTGCTTTAGCATATTAGTCAATACATCAAAATAAGTGTACTTATTTAAAACACTATAAAGTCATAATTAAGTAAAAATTAAGTGCATTTTTAAAAAAGTTTAGAAATATTGAGGGTTACAAATCTCTGGGACTTCTAGTGTTAAAGTGTACTTTCTTTAAGTACAACTTAATTTGACATTAATACAAAGTGCATTTTTTAAAAGTGCACTTAAGCATGTTAATAAATATTGTCATTAAAGTGTACTTTCTTTAAGTAAAATTTAATTAGACATTAATACAAAGTGCATTTTTTAAAAGTGCACTTAAGCATGTTAATAAATATTGTCATTAAAGTGTACTTTCTTTAAGTAAAATTTAATTAGACATTATTACAAAGTGCATTTTTAAAAGTGCACTTAAGCATGTTTATAAATTTTGTCATTAAAGTGTACTTTCTGTAAGTAAAACTTAATTAGACATTATTACAAAGTGCATTTTTAAAAAGTGCACTTAAGCATGTTTATAAATTTTGTCATTAAAGTGTACTTTCTGTAAGTAAAACTTAATTTGACATTATTACAAAGTGCATTTTTAAAAAGTGCACTTAAGTGTGTTTATAAATATTGTCATTAAAGTGTACTTTCTTTAAGTACAAATTAATTAGACATTATTACAAAGTGCATTTTTAAAAAGTGCACTTAAGCATGTTAATAAATATTGTCATTAAAGTGTAATTTCTTTAAGTACAACTTAATTATTAATTAATTATATTGTATAATTATAACATTATTACAAAGTATATACAAAATACAAAATCCCGACTATACTCATACACAGTTTGCCATTAAATGATGATTTGTTTATATTTTTATTTCCTTTTCAGCCCGTAGCACCCAGGGCGAACGTTACGCAAGCCTCGGAAAGCTGAGGAGAGCCTGTCAGTTCACTGTTCTCACCATTTCCCAGAGACTGGAAAATATATAGCATTTTTTATTATTATTATTATACCAATACTATATTATTGTTGTACCAGTAACTATTTAATTTACTATTTTTATTATTGTCTATATTATTCTGCAATTGATATTACATTGTATTTGCTATTATTATTATTATATCAATACTATTATTATTATACCATTTGAGATTATATATTATATTATTGTACTTATACTATTATATAAATGTTCTATTCATTACTATTTTATTTGCTGTAGGCTATAACTATTCACTATTCTCACTTAATACCATATTTACTATTTGCATTTGAACTGTAGTTGTACCATATCATATGTATTACCATAAAGGATCCATCAGTTATCTTTGTTGTTGTATGTTTTTGCAGTAACTATCTGTAATATATCAGTATCATTTTAGTGCTGTAAAAATACAGAAAGCAGCCTGTGTGATTTGTATTTGATGATTTGTTTAATGTTATCAATGGTGGTCAATTCTAAGCTCAAGAAAAGTTAAAATTGCGTTAAAGACAGAAAATCCCCTTTTCACAATAAGAGAACTTTATTTCATTTAATGTGAAAATTAAATTATATCCCAGTATGGGCGTCTTTACAATTCTCATACAATAATAAAGCAGCCAAATACATGACAAGCCTGAACTTTGACTTTCTTATTAAAATAAATATTTTATATGTCGAACTATAGAGATCTTAAGTAACTAGAACTTTTTGTACACCACGTACATTATAAACCACTGAAATTGGTTGATAAATGTAAACGTTACTTTTGTTTTTATACAGAAAAACCGCAGCTCGTCCGTTTACTTGTGTTTGTGAAGAGTGCAGTCTTGCCCCGCACAATATGGCGGACTCGTTGACGTATCGCAGCAACAGTCCAAAGCGGCGTCTAGTGTTTATTATATGTCTATGCCAGCACCAGTGAACACCACAGCCAATGTCAACAACCCTCCTTCATTGCCGCCGTACGCCAGTCCCATGGCCAAACCGTGCGGGTTCCTGCTGCAATGCACACTGGTCCTGGAGATGCAGCCGCACCTGTACCCGAGTGACACATCAAAGATAGCGTTCATCATCTCTCAGCTCAGCGGCAAAGCATTGAAGTGGGCCGATTCCATCTGGTCCCAGCGGGGCACTGTAACCCAATCCTACTCGGCGTTTATTTCCCACTTCCGGGAAGTGTTCGGGAAACCGATCACGGATTCTTCAGCTGGTGAGAAACTTTATAATTTAAGACAAGGATCAATGTCCATTTACGATTATGCTTTGCAATTCAGAAGGCTTGCAGCTCTCAGCGGATGGAATGAACAAGCCCTGATAACAACCTATCGTCAAGGATTAGAACCTCGGGTGCGG
The DNA here is from genome assembly GCF_024489055.1 of Chanodichthys erythropterus. NCBI lineage: Eukaryota > Metazoa > Chordata > Actinopteri > Cypriniformes > Xenocyprididae > Chanodichthys > Chanodichthys erythropterus. The sequence goes on from NC_090235.1 coordinate 38,511,120, forward strand.
CTGCAACTCGTTGCATGCGAGGACTCCATCGTCCTAGAAAAATTCATCCAGCTCTCCATCCGCTGCGCCACTCACATGCAGGCGTGCCTCCAAGAGCACCAGGACCAGTCCCTCTCCAACGTGCTACTCTGCCAATCCGAACCCGTCAGCACTCCAGAACCAGCCCAGGAAACCATGGGAGTAGAAAACTCTCGTCTGTCCTCTGAAGAACGCCGTCGCCGGCTAACCCTTCGTCTCTGTCTCTATTGTGGTGAACCGGGGCATGTGATTGCTGCATGCCCCACACGACCGCCGCGACCCCTGGTGAGTGCCATTATTCCTGCTACTCGTAAAATGAAACCACTCACTACTGTCATCAATCTTACTGCCGCCAATGTCTCCCTTACAGTGGTCGCGCTCATCAACTCGGGGTCCGCCGGCAACTTCATCTCTGGTGCCATCTGTCGCCACCTACGTATTAAGACCACTCCGTCTCCGACCATCTACAAGATCTGCTCCATAACCTGCCGACCCCTGAGCCGTAAGCGCGTCCGCACAGTGGCTGGACCCGTGACCCTTCAAGTCGGTCTACTTCACCAAGAGGAAGCTCATCTGCTGGTTCTGGAGGATTACACTGCTGACGTGGTTCTGGGGCACCCCTGGTTGGAGCAGCATAATCCGACCATCTCCTGGAAAACGGGCGAAATCCTGAAGTGGGGCAACACTTGTTTCACTAGCTGTCTGACGGATCTGCCTGTTCCACCATCTCCATCACCTGACCTCTCTCTCTGCGCCACGTTCATCGAAAGTCCAGTTGAACAACGCTCCGTCGAAATCCCCAAGTGTTACGCCCCCTTCAGCGACGTATTTTGCCCGCAACGGGCTTCCATGCTGCCTCCACACCGGCCATGGGATTGTGCCGTTGACCTGCTTCCGGGTGAACCAGTGCCAAAAGGAAAAATCTACCCTCTTTCCATCCCGGAAGAGAAGGCCATGGAGGATTACATCAAGGAAGCCCTCGCCCAAGGTTACATCAGGCCGTCTACTTCCCCTGCTGCTTCCAGTTTCTTCTTCGTGGCCAAAAAGAACAGAGGCTTGCAGCCATGTATTGACTACCGTGCACTCAATAAAATAACTGTTAAGTTCTGGTATCTCCTTCCTCTCGTCCCAGCGGCCCTGGAACATCTCCGTGGTGCCACTGTGTTCACGAAGCTGGACCTCCGCAGCGCGTACAACCTCATCCGGATACGTGAGGGGGACGAGTGGAAGACCGCCTTCATCACCCCTACTGGCCACTACGAATACTTGGTCATGCCGTATGGACTAGTCAACGCCCCCTCTGTATTCCAGGACTTCATTCATGAGGTGCTCTGGGAGTTTCTCCACCGTTTTTTCCTAGTCTACATCGATGACATACTCATATACTCCCGGAGCCAGGCTGAACATCGCCAACACGTTGCGGAGGTCCTTACACGTCTTCGCCAGTAGCACCTGTTCCTCAAGGCAGAGAAATGTACATTCCACCAACCTTCCATCTCTTTCCTGGGATATAACATCGACCACAGTGGCATCCGGATGGACGAGAGGAAGGTGGAATCCATCTCCAACTGGCCAGAACCCACCACCATAAAAGAACTCCAGCGTTTCCTCGGATTCTCCAACTTCTACAGACGATTCATCAAAGGTTACAGTTCCATTGCCCATCCACTTACCAGCCTGCTCCGCAATAAGCCCAAGTCTCTGTCCTGGACCCCGGCAGCCACCAACGCCTTTAACCAGCTCAAAGAAGCCTTCACCACCGCTCCCTTACTCGTACATCCAGACCCAGAGAAACAATTCATCGTCGAAGTGGACGCATCAACAACTGGAGTGGGAAAGGTGTTGTCACAGCAGCAGGGGACGCCAAGTAGACTCCATCCATGCGCCTTCTTCTCCCGCAAGCTCAGCCCGGCGGAAGTCAACTACTCCATTGGTAACAGGGAACTTCTTGCGGTCAAGCTTGCCTTGGAAGAGTGGAGGCATTGGCTGGAGGGAGCCAAACATGCGTTCCTGGTACTGACGGACCATAAAAACCTTGAATACCTTCGTTCTGCAAAAAGGTTGAACCCTAGACAAGCTCGCTGGGCCATGTTCTTCTCCCGCTTTAACTATACTATCTCCTTTCGTCCTGGTTCTAAAAATGTGAAAGCAGACGCTCTTTCCCGCCTACATGCTCCGGAGGAAACGACTGAAGAACCTGAACCCATCATCCCTAGCTTGCTCATCGTGAGTCCTATCACCTGGTCAGAGGAGACCATTCCCTCCTCCAATGCCTCCACGAACCCTCCGCCGGTCTGTCCACCTGGCTTGCTCTACCTTCCACGAACACGACGCACTCCCACCATTCACTCGGCTCACACGTCACTTGGCACTGGTCACCCGGGGGTCAATGAGACCCTCTCGTTGCTGAAAGAACGCTTCTGGTGGCCAGGGATGGCTGCAGATGTAAGAAGGTACGTGCAGGGCTGTAGGGAGTGTGCCATCTCCAAGTCTCCTCGTCATCCACCAGCTGGGAAACTCCTTCCGCTGCCCGTTCCAGATCGCCCATGGAGTGGACTTCATTACTGATCTCCCTGTCTCAGAAGGAAATACCACCATCCTAGTTGTCGTAGACCGCTTTTCAAAGTCATGCCATTTAATTCCACTCTCTGGACTACCTACTGCTATGGAGACCGCCGAAATACTCGTCAACCAAGTCTTCAGATACTTCGGAATACCAGAGGATATAGTCTCCGACCGAGGGCCTCAGTTCATATCCAGAGTCAGGAAGTCCTTCTACTCCATCCTAGGTGTGGCCGTTAGCCTGACTTCCGGATATCATCCCCAGTCGAACGGGCAGACGGAGAGGAAGGTACAGGAGATTGGCCGCTTCCTCCATATCTTCTGTCATGACCACCAGGACTCTTGGAACCAGATCCTGGGTTGGGCCGAGTACGCCCAAAACTCTCTCCGACAGTCAAAAACAGGGCTTACACCGTTTCAGTGCGTACTCGGTTATCAACACCCACTGTTCCCCTGGGATGGGGAACCCTCCAACGTTCCAGCAGTGGATTACTGGTTCCGAGAGAGCGAGAGGGTCTGGGACTCAGCACACCATCAACTGCAACGAGCCCTGCGCAGACGCAGGATGGTAGCCGACCTCCGACGTTCCGACACCCCAGTCTTCCAGCCTGGTCAGATGTTTTGGCTATCCACCCGCGACATCAGACTGCGTCTGCCCTGCAGAAAGCTGAGTCCCAGGTTCATTGGCCCATTCCCCATCGTCAAGCAGGTCAACCCCGTCACCTATCAACTCCATCTTCCACCAGGGTATCGTATACAGCTCACTTTCCATGTGTCACTCCTCAAAGCTCACCACCCTTCTGTTCTTCCCACAGGACCTGACGTGGCTCCCGCCAAACCCCCCCTTCCACTCATCCTGGAGGACGGAGCTACGTATGAGGTTCGTGAGATCTTGGACTCCCGGTGTCGTGGTGGTCAGCTTGAATACCTGGTGGATTGGGAAGGATATGGCCCCGAGGAACGTTCATGGGTCCCAAAGAACGACATCTTAGACCCCAGCTTACTCCAGTCCTTCCACGACAGTCACCCTGAGAGACCGGCACCGCGGGGAAGAGGACGACCACCACGGCGTCGGGGTCCTTGGCCCTCTGGAGCGGGCTGTGGAGGGTGGGGTACTGTCACAGGCACGTCAGGTTCCAACGTCACCCAACCACAACGCTCACAGTCTCCAGAGTACTGATCACCACCACCTGCACCTCATCACTCAACTCATCAACAGCACTATAAAGCACACACGCACACAGCACTCCACGTCCGGTCTCGTTCGCATACCCTCATTGTTATGCTTACCTCAAGGACTCCTCTTCGCATACTCACCTGTCTCCAGCGTGTCTCTTCCCTCTGTGTGCCTCGTCTGCTGTGTGAGTGTGTTCCCGTCAACTCCCAAGTTCTCAACGATCTCCAAGCTCCAGCGTGTATCTACCTGCAAACAAAAGGACCGTAAATATACCTCATATTCCCTGCTCAAGTCAATCTACAACCAGTTCACTTACCTGTGTGTTTCACCCTGCTCTACTGTGGTCTAATAAAGCAACCGTTACCTGTTACATCTGTGTCTGTCTCCTGTCTACTGTAACACATACTCATTGACTTGATTTTATTTCAGCCATTTAGAAGTACATATTAAAACTGATTATTTTTTTCCGTCCCAATAGTCCTTGATTATGAACTTTATACACATGACTCAATCTGATTTTTCTTTTTGTTTTATCTGACCTACCGAACATATTTCTTACCCAAGTGTACTCGATTATATACTTTTTATACATACTCATTGCCTCACTCTGATGTTACTTCAGCCATAGAATATTGCATTTTTGAACTAATGGAAATATTTCTGGCCAAAGATTAATTGATCTTGAACTTTTATTTTATACGTTACTTTTATATACTCCATCTAATGTTATTTCACCCATACAGAAGTCCATATTAGACCAACTGAACATATTTCTGGCAAATTAGTCCCTGATCATGAATTTTCTATACATACTCTTTGACTTCATCTGATGTTACTTCAGCCTTATGTCAACCAATTTTTGACCTACTGAACAAATTTCTGGCAAATTAGTCCTTGATGATGAAATTTCTATAAAGGCTCAATGACTCCTTTCCGATGTAAGATGATCATATCTGCCCGACTGAACATATTTTCTGTCCAAAGTGTATTTGATATTGAAGTTTTTATATATTGCTCATTAACTCCTTCTGATGTTACTTCAGAGGACAGTAGTCCAAATTTGACCTAATGAACATATCACTGACCATAGAGTACTCGATCTTGAACTTTCTATATATACTAATTGACTTGATTTTATTTCAGCCATTTAAAAGTACATATTAAAACTGATTATTTTTTTTCCATCCCAATAGTCCTTGATTATGAACTTTATATACATGACTCAATCTGATTTTTCTTCACCCATAGAGTTCTGTATATGTGACCTACTGAACATATTTCTGGCCAAAGAGTACTCAAAATTGAACTTTTTATATATACTTAATGACGCTTTCTGATATTACATATCAGAATGGACTTCTGTATAGCTGTACAGAAGTCCATATCTGACCTACCGAACATATTTCTTACCCAAGTGTACTCGATTATATACTTTCTATACAAGCACATGCTATGTGAAATCTCTTCACTGCATAACGGATTAAGTTACTGCAATGCACACATATTATGTTATCTCTTCAGTATATAAAGGATGAGTTAGTTCATTCATCGCAACACCACGTGTAATGTGCTGTCTCTTCAATGAATAAGCAATAACTTTTTGTAAGTTTTTGTATACAATGCAAGGAAACACTGCAGAACTTACATATTAGTTCTTGTAGGCATTGCAATGTAATGGCTGGTTATATTAATTTCTTCTATGCAAAGCGATGAAACAGTTAGTTCTGGTATTTATTGCAATGCAGTAACTTGCAATGCACAGCATATGTTTCATTGCATGCAATAATTAACATATTACGTTGTGCATAGAAAAAATACATGTTGTTAGATACACAAATGTGCACTGTATAATACAACTAGCTTATTCCGTTACGCATGGAATTGCATGCTGTTGCACTGCAATTAATACAATAACTAACTAATTTCGTTCGTACATTGAAGAGATAATAACGCACATTGTTTTGCATACAACATTTAACTTAATCCGTTATGTAGTAAAGAGATTCATTTACAATATTTTATTCATGTAATACATGCATGTTGCTTTGCCACAAGAATTAACGCATTCCGTTGTATTTAATATCGAAATTATTCTTTTTTGTATTAAAGAGGTATATGTGCTGTTGCAGACTAACTCATTTGGTCTGTACATTAAAGAGAGAACATAGTGCTACAGCATTGCATAGAAGATCTAACTTATTCCGATGTGTAATAAAGAGGTAACATATATGTTCCGTTGCAATACAAAGTATAAAAGAGTACATATAAGCTATGCGATGTTCATAACATAGAAGAATAATAGAAGAATGCATAGAAGAATAATTTACTGCAATGCAATGCTCATGTTGTTATATCTCAAAACATAACGGATGAGTTTGTTCATTCATCGCAACACCATATATTTTATGCATTCTCTCTTAAATGCATAAGGAATAAGTTAGTTTTTGTATACAAAGAAAAGAAAAAGTGCATAACTTACATGTTGCACTGCAATCCAACAAAATATTATGTTATTTTAATTTCATCTATGCACAGCCTAATAAGATAACTATCATATGCAATGAACTGAAACAGTTCTTGACGCATTGCAATGCAACAGCACGTTATATTATTTCTTCTATGCACAATGTCATATAACTTATTTATTGAATTCCATGCAATGAAAAAGTTAGTTCTTGTGTTTATTGCAATAAACCAGAATATGTTATTTGTTTTCTCGAAAGGAAAAAGTTAATTCTTGTATGCAATGCAGTGCAACAGGCACCTGTCCTGCAGTGCACATGTTATTTACCTAAGGTAAATATTTCTGGTCAAAATTTACTTGATCTCGATCTTTCTAAACATTATGATTGCCTCCTTCTGATGTTACTTCACCCATACAGAAGTCCATATTATAACTACTGAACATATTTCTGGCAAATTAGTCCTCAATCATGAAGTTATACAGATACTCCATGTCTCACTCTGATGTTACTTCAGCCATACATGAGCCCATGCTTCTGATCATATTTTTGAGAAATCGTCGATCATAAACTTTTTATACATACACATTGACTCCTTCTGATGATACAGAAGGTGGGTGAAGTAACATCAGAAGGAGTGAAAAGAACTGTATAAAAAGTTGAGATTTGAATAATCTATGCCCAGAAATATATCCATTAGGTCTATCCAGTACTCTTGACGTATCATCAGAAGGAGTCAATGTGTATAGAAAGTTTATGATCAAGGACTATTGGGACAGAAAAAAATTAAGTAGCTCTAATATGGACTACTGTTCTTGTGATGTTACATCAGAAGGAGTCAATGAATGCAAAGTTCAAGATCGAGTACTATTGGGCCAGAAATATGTTCATTATGTCATATTTAGAGTACTCTCTGTCTTAAGTAACATCAGAAGCCGTCAATAGGCTTGTATAGAAAGTTGACAATCTAGGAATCTTGGGTCAGAAATATATACAGTAGTTCAAATGTGGACTTTTATATGGCTGATGTGACATCATAACCGAGTCAATGAGTATAAAAAAAAGTTCAATATAATATACTGTTTGGTTAGAAATATGTTCTTGTCAGTAAAATATGTACGACTGTTTGGCTGATCTAACATCAGATGGAGACAATAAGTATGTGCATTGTATAAAAAAATTGCAATTGCAATTGCAATGAAAGTTCATGACTGAAGACTAATTTGCAAGAAATATGTCCATTAGGTTCAAATATGCAATACAAAAAAGGAGTCAAAAGTAAGGTATAAAAAGTTCAATATCGAGTAGTCATGGGTCAGGAATATGTTTATTTGGTCAAATATGCAATACAAGACTACTGTCTGTCTGATTTATCATCAGAAAGTGTTATTCAGCAACATATAAAAACTTGAATATCGAATACACTTATCTTACATCAGACAGGAGTCATTGAGCCTGTACAGAAATTTCATCATCGAGGACTAATTTTCCAGAAATTTGGTCAGTAGGTCAAAAATTGGTTTAGAATTGTATAGAAAGTTCAATATCGAGTACTCATGGGTCAGGAATATGTTTAGTTGGTCAAATATACACATCTATATCTATATGGCTGATGTGACATAAAAAGGTGTCAGTAAGCATATATAAAAAGTTCAAATTCCACTACTCTTTGACCAAGAATATGTACAATTAGGTCAAATATGCAATACTCTGTGGCTGATTTTCTCATTAGAAGGAGTCAATGAGTTTGTCTAAAAAGTTCATGATTGAGGACTAATTTGTCAGAAATATGTTCAGTTGGTCTAATATGGACTTCTGTATGGGTGAAATAACATTAGATGGAGTCAATGAGTATGTATAGAAAGTTTATGATCTCTGGCTTATTGGACAGAAATGTGCCCATTGGGTCCAATATTCAATACTCTATGGCTGCTGTATCATCAGAAAGGACTCTATGAGTTTATATAAAAAGTTCATAATCGAGAACTAATTTGCCAGAAATATGTTCAGTTGGTCTAATATGCAATATTCTATGGCTGATGTATCATCAGAAAGGACTCTATGAGTTTATATAAGAAGATCATCATCGAGGATTAATTTGTCAGAAATTTGTTCAGTTGGTCAGAATGGGTTCATATATGGCTGAAGTAACATCAATGTGAATTAATGTATATGTATAGAATGTTCAAGATTGAGTACACTTTGGCCAGAAATATGTTCAGAAGGTCTAATGTTGACATGTATGGGAGAAGTAACATCAGAAGGAGGGTATAAAAGTAACATATAAAAAAAGTTCAAGATCAATTAATCTTTGGCCAGAAATATATAAATTAGTTAAAAAATGCAATATTCTATTTCTGAAGTAACATCAGAGTGAGGCAAAGAGTATGTATAGAAAGTATATAATCGAGTACACTTGGGTAAGAAATATGTTTGTTAGGTCAGATATGGACTTCTGTATAGCTGATGTAATATCAGAAAACGTCATTAAGTATATATAAAAAGTTCAATTTCGAGTACTCATGGGTCAGGAATATGTTTAGTTGACATAAAATGGCTGATGTGACATAAAAAGGTGTCAGTAAGTATATATAAAAAGTTCAAATTTCACTACTCTTTGACCAAGAATATGTACAATTAGGTCAAATATGCAATACTCTATGTCTAAAAAGTTGATGATTGAGGACTAATTTGTCAGAAATATGTTTAGTATTTTGTATACAATCTTCATGATCGAGGACTATTGGGACCATAAAAAAAAATTATGGACTTCTGTATGGCTGAAAAACAAAAATCAGAAGGAGTCAATGAATATGTATAGAAAGTTCAAGTTCAAGAGCTTTTGGGCCAGAAATGTGTTCTTTAGGTCAAATATGGCCTACTGTCTGTCTTATGTAACATCAGATGAAGTCAATGAGTATGTATAGAATATTCATGATCATGGACTAATTTGCCAGAAATATGTTCAGTTGGTCTAATATGGACTTCTGTATGGGTGAAATTTATTTATTTTTATTTTATTAGTTTATTTAAAAGGGACAATGCAGTATAACATTGCTACAATTTCAAGCAGCCGATGCTCCACATACAGGCTTCTAGCCAAAGGCTAATTTGCAGCCCCAGTCCCTGGTTAGGCTTTTTTTTTTAACAACAGTTAAACAAAAATCACACAAAAAAACTAAACAAAAGATAAAAAATATAACAATAATAAAAAGCTGAGACTGTGCATGACCATCACAAACCTGCTGTTGTTTAAACCACTTTTTTAAATTTCTTTGAAAAATGTTTAACTCTGTTTGCATTTTCAGTTCAACTGGCAGGCTATTCCAGAGCAGTACACCTTGAACTGAAAATGTGAATTGTGCAAATTTTGTTTTCCTTTTTGGTATTGTGCAATTTTGATTAGTTGCACCTCTTGTAGTGATCCCCTTACTACTCTGTTTTGATATTAATTGGCATATAATTTCTGGAGCAAGATTATGTACACATTTAAACACCATTTTAATAAGAGACAAATTTATAAAATTTTCAAAACTAAGCAAACTATATTTTTGTAAAATATTATAATGATGCCATCTATTTGATTTCTTGTCCAAAATTTTTAGTGTTTGTTTATATAGAGATCTAACAGGTTTGATAGTCAGTTGAGGAACCTGACTCCAAACAATCGCACAATAAGATAAATGTGAGAAGACCATTGCATGCATGTACAATGTAGCTGCTTTTAAAGATATATGTGGTCTAATCATATAAAAACAATTCAGGTTTGTTCTGATTGTTCTACACAGTCTCTTCACATGCACATCAAATTTCAAATGAGAATCTAAAGTAACACCTAAATATTTAAAATTGTTAACTACCTCTATTGTCTTTTGATTGATCTTAATTATAAAATCATTCATTTCCTTCCTCCTAATTGAAAAACACATTGAGACAGTTTTTGAACAATTCAAGGTCAAACAGTTGTTTTGCAGCCACTGTGACACGACAGTCATTTCATTTGTTAATATATCGGCCGCTAAGCGTGGATTCTGTGCTGATACATAAATGACTGTGTCATCTGCATATAGCTGACATTTAGATTCCTTACAACAATTTGGTAAATCATTGACATATAAGGAAAACAACAGTGGACCCAAAATTGACCCTTGAGGGAGACCCATCTCATTGTTTCGTAAAGCTGATCTTGAATTATTTATTTTAACACACTGATCGCGAGATTCTAAATATGATCTAAACCAATGTATTGCCTGCTGAGAGAAGCTAAACAAATTTAATTTATTTAAAAGAATTTCATGATTCACAGTATCAAAAGTCTTTTTAAGGTCTAAAAACACTGCACCTACCACATTACCATTATCTAAAGCTCCCTTAATAAATTCTGTGAGAAAGCAGTTTGCCATTTCTGTAGAATACTTAGGCCTAAAACCAAACTGTTTAGAGTGAAGTAGATCATGCTTTTCCAAATAATTTATAAGTTGTTCAGCTACCAACTTTTCCAAAATTTTTGAAACTGCAGGGAGTATAGAAATTGGTCTATAATTCTGAACCACATTAACTGACCCTGCCTTAAAAATTGGGGTTATAATAGAAGTTTTCCAACTTGAGGGGAATTTACTTTCTCTAATAGATAAGTTTATCAAATTTACCAAGGGCTTTAACAGACAAGCACTATATTTCTTAACAAATGCGGTATCCATTCCAAATATATCCTTAGCCCTTGAATTATTCAATTGATTAATAATTTGAAGTATCTTACCTTCATCAATCTCAGAAATATAAAAGGATGAGGAAGTGTCTTTTATTGCATATTGAGGTAGTTGTACAGGTTTAAAACATACAGCAAGTTCTTCCACAGACTCGATAAAATATTTATTAAATTCATTGGCAATTTCAGTGCTATCAGTACTAAATCTTCCATTAATATTCAGCTCTAACACTGGTTTTCTTTGTATGCCTTCTCGTTTGGAAAGTTTGTTAATGCACTTCCAAAGAGATGAGCTATTTCCTCCTGACTCTGCAATCAATTGCTCAAAATATACAGTTTTCGCCTTTCTAATTTCACTAACAACTTTATTTCTTAATGATTTAAAACTTAGGATATCTGTCTGTGTTTTTGTTAGCAAAGACTTTTTCAAAGCAAGATCTCTCTTTTTCATTAGTTGATGGATATCTAAATTTAACCATGGTAGGGATGCACTGTTCCCTTTCGTGGGAACTATCGACGCTACGTCGAATGACGTGATGGGAACCCTCTGTATTTTGTGTTCGTGAAGCACCTCTGTATCCAACCAATGAGAAAGACGTGACGTCAGAGGCGGGTGACGTCACGGATCAGGAAGCTATAAAGCATACCCAGAACAAAGCACGCTAGCTTCTGTTGTCTTCAGCAAGCGCTATCTGTATCTGTCTGTCTTATTTATTGTTGTATTGTCTATCATACACACTGTGGTCTCTTTGTTCGAGGACAAGAGTTCCCAAGCACAAATAAGACACATATATATATAAGAATGGCGGAAAAGCAGCAGTTTAGGAAGTGTGCTCCTCCTTGCCCGCGTTTCATTGTGGAAGGAGACACACACGACATGTGCGTTAAATGCCTGGGGGTTGAGCATGCACAGGCGGCTCTCGAGGGAGCTGTCTGTGTACATTGCGAACGGCTCACCCTCAGAGTGCTGCGATCGCGCCGGGCGCTCTTTGAGGAGGGCGCTGGGGCGAGTGTTCCTCGCGGGTCTGGTCCCGCTGCTGCCGAGGCACAGCGAAGGCTGCACTCGTGGGGTTCACAGATGGATCTAGCAGAGGGGGAAGAGACGGGCGCTGCCCTATCGCTTCCCTTACCTGCTAGACCCAGTGTCTCTCCTTTGGTGGCGGAAGCACGCGTAGCGGTTTCTTCCCCCCGAAGGGAGACACCGATGCTCAACGTATCTTCCTCCGAGGAGGTTGATGTGGAGAGCGTCGATGAGGAACCGCCAGCCTCATCCCCTGCATATGAGGAGCTTTTGGAGGTGGTGACCAGGGCAGTAGAAAAATTAAATATTGACTGGCCCGCGGAGAGACCTGACAGTAAACCAAAAAGCAAGTTAGACGAAAGGTTTCTCCCCGCACGGTCACTACCCCAGCGTCGGGGTCTGCCGTTTTTTCCCGACCTCCACACCGAGGTGTCGAGGTCGTGGAAGAGACCGGTTCAGTATCGGCTATACAGTCCACAGACATCTTTGTATAGTAATATTGTTGGCCTAAAACATCATGGCTATGGGACGATGCCTCGGATCGAAGAGACGCTCGCGAGCCATCTCTCGCCTGAGTCGGCATCGTCCCTTAAGACCCCGACGTTGCCCACCAAGCCTCTAAAGACAACTTCCAGCTTGGTGGGCAAGGCTTATTCGGCAGCAGGTCAGGCGGCTGCATGCCTTCATACGATGTCAATCTTACAGGCATATCAAGCCGATCTGCTGGGGGAAATTGATGAGAGTGGGGAGGCGTCCTTTGAGGCAATTCATGAGCTAAGAAAAGCAACAGATCTAGCTCTCCGGGCCACCAAGGAGACGGCCAAGTCCATCGGCCGCTCTATGGCAGCCTTGGTGGCCACGGAGAGGCACCTTTGGCTCAATCTCTCTGATATCAAAGAAAGAGATAAAAACACGCTCATGGACGCACCGCTGTCTCCTGCTGGCCTGTTCGGCGACGCGATGTCAACCGTCGTCGACAGGTTTCAGGAGACACGGAAACAAACAGCGGCTTTCTCAAAAATTATTCCCCGCCGCTCTCATCCCCCCGAGGCTGCTGAGCGGGAGCAGCCTCGGCCGACAGCCAGCTCCTCAGCGCACAGGGCGCAACAGAAGGCCAGTGTCGCCTCCCGGGCTCCCCCACGAAAATCTTGGGGACCAGGTCGGGCGGCACAGGCGAAGCCTTCCGGAGGTAGGACGGATCTGAGGACCGTCATTATCTCTCGGAAGGCTTCAAAGAAGAGGTCCTGACATCTATGATGCAGGATCTCTCGAGGGCAGCCCCCTCTGGGGGGATTCGGATATCGGGTCCTCCCCAGTGCCCTCAGGGGACCGTCCTGTCAACCCTACCACCCAGTGTGCGTCAGGGCACAGCGGTCTCCGCCGATCCTTCGAGGAGGGTCGGTCAGCATGTAATTCGTTTGTCTGCCGGTGCGCCGCGTCAGATAGACGAGCCAAGTGCTCAAAAAACACCAGAGACCAGTCTCGAGAGACTGGTTCCCTTAGTAGAATATTTGGAAGAATGGAAAAGTCTCCCGAACATTTCGAAGTGGGTGCTGCTCATGATAGAACAGGGATACAGAATTCAATTTGGTTCTCGACCACCCAAGTTCAAAGGGGTGCTTCCCACAGTGGTAACCCCAGAGCAGTCTCTGGTGATGGAACAGGAGGTTACGACGCTTTTTCAAAAAGGGGCTATAGAAAGGGTTTCCCCTCCCAGCAAAATGTCGGGCTTTTACAGCCGCTACTTCATTGTTCCGAAGAAGGATGGAGGGTTGCGTCCGATCATAGATTTACGTGTGTTGAATCGATCCGTAAAAAAGCTGAAGTTCAAAATGCTTACACTCAGACAGATCATCCCTCAGATCAGGTCCGAGGACTGGTTTGTAGCGATAGATCTGAAAGACGCATACTTCCATGTATCCATCCATCCTTCTCACAGGAAGTTCCTCAGGTTTGCTTTCGGGGGCGAAGCTTACCAATACAGGGTTCTTCCCTTCGGCCTATCCCTCTCACCCCGCACGTTCACAAAGTGCGTGGATGCAGCACTGGCTCCGCTGAGACTCCAGGGCATCCGCGTACTGAACTATATCGACGATTGGTTGAGAGCAGCTTACATCCCCGGGCGGTTGAATGTAGGAGCGGACGCCCTGTCGAGGCAGGGCGCGAGACCGGGGGAATGGAAACTCCACACCGAGGTGGTGGAGTTGATATGGAAAACTTTCGGTCGAGCTCAAGTCGATCTATTTGCCACAGAGGAATCAGCTCAGTGCCCTCTGTGGTATTCCCTACAGCACCCAGCACCTCTAGGGCTGGACGCTATGCTACAGACATGGCCGAGGCTGCGTCTGTATGCATTTCCCCCAGTCTCACTGCTCCCGGGGGTTCTGGAGAAGGTCCGCCAGGAAAGGGTCGACCTAATATTGGTGGCCCCTTACTGGCCGACCAGGATATGGTTTTCAGACATAATGTCACTACTAAGCGGCTCTCCCCTAGAGCTTCCTCTCAGACAGGACCTCCTGTCTCAAGCGGGCGGTACGATTCTCCATCCCCGTCCGGAAATGTGGAAACTGTGCGCCTGGCCTCTGAGGGGGCAAGGCTCATAGAATCTGGTCTCCCAACCGAGGTTGTGGAGACCATACTTCACTCCAGAGCTCCCTCCACGAGGAAGTTGTATTCATATAAATGGAAATTGTTCGCTACATGGTGCGAACAACGTAATTTGGACCCTGTCCAGTCTCCTATCAGCTATGTGCTACAGTTCCTTCAAGAAAAGTTTTCAGAAGGCTTAACCCCTTCAACACTGAAGGTTTATATTGCAGCCATTTCGGCTTATCATAATCCTGTAGGGGGTTCTTCGGTGGGCCGAGACCCCCTAGTTATACGCTTCCTCCGTGGCGCACTCAGGTTGAGACCTGTGGTGCGCACAAAAACCCCGACCTGGGATTTGACTATTGTGCTTCAAGGGTTAGCCGAGGCTCCCTTTGAGCCAATAGAAGAAGTGTCAGATAAATTCCTGACATTAAAAACCATCTTCCTACTGGCCGTTTCTTCACTAAAAAGGATCGGCGATCTACAAGCGCTGTCAGTCGCTCCATCATGTCTAGAATTTGCACCGGGCATGGTTAAGGCCTTTCTACACACTAAACCAGGCTATGTTCCCAAGGTGCCATCGAGAGTCCCAGGTCACATCACACTTGAGGCGTTCTGCCCGCCTCCATTCACAAATCCAGATCAGGAAAAGAAAAATCTGCTTTGCCCTGTGAGGGCACTGGATGCTTACGTCCACAGAGCTGCCCTGTGGAGGAAAACAGATCAGTTGTTTGTGTGTTATGGGTCCCCTAAGAAAGGGGGCCCAGCATCCAAGCAGAGGATGAGTAAGTGGGTGGTTGAGGCCATCTCACTGGCGTATGAAACAGTGGGACTCCCATGTCCCTTAGTCGTGCGTGCTCATTCCACGAGAGGTATGGCGGCATCTAAAGCTCTCTTGTCCGGAGTCTCTCTGGACGACATATGTGGTGCGGCTGGATGGTCATCCCAGCACACCTTCATTAGATTTTATAATCTCAACTTAAATGTTACTCCGGGTGCCAGAGTTCTACAAGACAACAGCCAGGCATTCGGAGATGCGGCGTAGTTGGGATAGCGTTCCCATCACGTCATTCGACGTAGCGTCGATAGTTCCCACGAAAGGGAACGTCTCGGGTTACGAGTGTAACCCCTGTTCCCTGAGTAAGGGAACGAGACGCTACGTCACGTTGCCGTACCTCCTACATACCTGGAGCGCTTGCTTCAGACATATTACAGAAGCTAGCGTGCTTTGTTCTGGGTATGCTTTATAGCTTCCTGATCCGTGACGTCACCCGCCTCTGACGTCACGTCTTTCTCATTGGTTGGATACAGAGGTGCTTCACGAACACAAAATACAGAGGGTTCCCATCACGTCATTCGACGTAGCGTCTCGTTCCCTTACTCAGGGAACAGGGGTTACACTCGTAACCCGAGACGTTTTGTCTACATTTTAATGGTTGTGTATACTTTAAAATATTGTTTTCAATAGTTCTCATCATAGTTTCACAGTTTTTGTCCAGGTCATCAATTAGTAATACATCATCCCAATTAATATTTTTTATGTCATTTTCAAATTTTGGAATTTTACTCTTAGGGATACCTACTACTCCTGGTTTAAAAGTTTGACGAAAATTACTCTGCAAACGTTTCTTTGTTAATTTTCTAACAACCAGAATCATGTTATGATCGGACAAACCTGTCAGAAGATTATATATTTTTATTACCCTTTCAGGTTTATTTGTAAATGCCAGATCAATAAGAGTTTTACTTGTTTTTGTTATCCTTGTTGGACCTTTTATTAACTGGTTGAATTTATGTTTAACTGTAATTGATTTCAGTTTATGCTTACTACGTTTGTCCACCCAATTTATGTTAAAATCTCCAAATAAAATAGTTTCAGTACGACAATTTAAAAACTTCAACAATTCCTCTAAATTATAATAAAAAGAAGAATCATGTGAAGGTGGATTATACAAAATCACAACATTAAAATTCATTTTTGGGGACATTATAACATTTAACGCCAAACATTCCAATCCAGTAATATCTAGTTTCACTTCAGCACATTTAAAAGTATCCTTAATATAAATCATGACTCCCCCTCCTCTTCGTGATGGTCTATCCTTTCTATAACAGCTATAACCAGGAACATCAATCATGCATGTTGGTGTACTGGTAGACAACCAAGTTTCACTCAATGCTAAAAAGTCCAGGTTCGAGTTCATAAGCAGATGCTCAACTTGATCCATCTTTGATATGATACTTCGGATATTCAGGTGCCCCCCTAAAATACCCTTTGGTTTGAGTTTTGAATCCCAAATCACTCTGGCATGGTTTACAGTCTGAAATAATTTAAACTTTTTCTGTTTCTGTGCAGCATGGTTGATGGCTCCTTTTGTCTTTAAGCTTTCAGACAACACATTACTTTGTTCACAGATAAGGGATGGTTTTGACTCACCACAACTCTCTGAATCAAGGACAGCACTAATACAGAGCTCTGATGTTTCAAACATGGACACATCATGTAAGATATCCAAGGGTAGTTTGGCCAAACACCCAACATCTCCCAGCTTACACCCTGATAGTCCACTGATCTCTGCACCACTGTTTACACCGCAACCTGGATTACACTCAGTCAATCCACTTACTAGTTTAGCTGTATGTTGGTTTGTTGATGGTCCTGGATTCATCTGTATGTCACCGCTGAGCAGGAGAAGAATCAGTAAAACCTTTGGACCATACCATTTGCTTCTCTTGACATGATGATGACTTTCTTTTCCTTGATGATGATTATTTTGCCAGCAGTTAGAATAAATAATGTGGTATCCTTGGCTAATGAAATTCAGTTTTGGTCCATCAACCATGGGCATGAGTTTGACAAACGTAGTCCGAGTTTCATTTCCAGTAGCACTGAGAGCAAAACCACATGGACTTATCAGGAACCACAAACAAAGCAGCCATATGCAACAAGACTCGTTGTCCCTCTTTCCAAAGTTTAAAGTCCATCCTTGGCCGAAGATTTCTTTAGTGTTGATAAGAAATTGTTGAAAAACTCCAAATAAGATCAAAAATGACTGTAAAAAAAGATCAAACAAAGGGGCAAGTGTGGAGCCTAACATTAGATGGAGTCATTGAGTATGTATAGAAAGTTCATGATCGAGGGCTTATTTGCCATTAATATGTCCATTGGGTCCAATATCTAATATGCTCTATGACTGATATAGAAAGTTCAGGATCGAGTACTCTTGGGTCAGTAATATGTTCATTAGGTCAAATTTGGACTACTGTCTGTCTGACGTAACATCAGAGGGAGTCACTGAGTAATATATAAAAACTTTCATATCCAATACACTTTGGCCAGAAATATGTTCAGTAGGTCATATATGGAGTACTGTATTTGAGCCAAGGAATTGGTGTGTACATTGTAATGAAATAGCGCATGTTTTCTTGTGTTATACTTCACTGCAACGGTATAATTTAGATTTTGAATGCAATTTCACAGGATATGTGTTATCTCTTCAATGCACACATGAAATGAGTTATTTCTTGAAATGCAAACAGCACAAAATAGTATGCGTTAACTATTCAAATGCACAATGTAATAATTCCTTGTATACAATGTAGTGAAACAGCGCATAGCTTATTTGTTCTCTTTTATGCATTATATTGCAACGGCACATATATGTTACCTCGTAGCACATCAGATTAAGTTGGTTCTTATATGCAATGCAAAAGCACTATTTTAAATGCACAGACGAATTGTGATAGTTATTGTATTTATTGCAATGCAACAGCAGGTATATGTTTTCTCTTCACTGCACAGCGGATTAAGGTAGATCTTATATGCACTGCAGTGTAAATAGATATTGAATGCAACGGAATGCGTTAATTCTTGTATTCATGGCAAAGCAACGAAACACGTTTTATCTTCAGTACAATGCAGTTCAACAAAAACCTGTCATGTGTTATTTTTTTCACTTGCACAACGGATTAAGTAACTGCAATGCAATGCACTGCACATATTATGTGTTATCTCTTCAATGCGTGAGAACTAAGTTAGCTTCCTTGCCTAACACATAACATATGTGGTGTTGCGATGAATGAACGAAATCATCCGTGATGTACTGGAAGAGATAACACATAACATGTGCACTGCATTGCAGTAAATTAATACGTTTGGCACTGAAGAGATTAACATTGCAGTTGCTTGTTGCATTGCACTGCATACAAGAACGAACTCTTTCCTTTGTGCATTGAAGAGAAATCAAATCACAAATGCTGTTGCTCTGCAATATAAATACAAAAACTATTTTTTTAATTATATACAATGATAAACTCATTACGTTGCGTATAGAAAAAAATAATACATGTCCTGTTGCATTGCATTTGTGCATTGAAGAGAAAACATAGTGCTATTGCATTGCCTATAAGATCTAACTTATTCCGATTTGCAATAAAGAGATAAAATATATGTGCCTTTGGAATGCAATGCATTAAAAGAGTATACGCTAAAAGAGTACGCTAAAAGAGTATACAGCTATGCGCTGTTTCATTACATTGTATACAATAACTAACTTGTTATGTTGTGCATAGAAGAATAAGTTACTGCAATGGAATGCACATGTTATGTGTTATGCATAGGGTAAACTCATTCATCGCAACACACGTATAGTTATCTCTTCAGTGCATGAGGAATAAGTTAGCTTTTGTACATAATAAGTGCATAACTTACATGTAATGCCTGTTATATTAATTTCTTCTATGCACAACGTTATCTGTTGTATGCAATGCACTGAAACAGTTCTTGAGGCATTGCATTGCAATAGCATGTGATTTGTTTTCTCTTCACAGCACATATGAAGAGTTAGTTCCTATATGCAACGCACATGCTACAAGCACCTCTCCGTGCTTGACTACGCTACACTGCAAAACGAAATAAGTTACTGCATTACAATGCCCATTTTATGTGTTATCTCTTCAGTGCACAACGGATGAGTTAGTTCATTCATCGCAACCCATCATATGTTATTTCATATCTCTTTAATGCTTCAGGAATATAAGTAAGTTCTTGTTATACTGTTACGAATGGGAGACTCAGGCAGGGGATCCAAGTGCAGCGTTTATTTAGAAGTGAGCGTGGTCGTTCAGGCAGGGTCAAACAGGAACAAACAGGAGCAATAAGGAACAGGCAGAGTCGTAGTCAGGGTACAGGCAAGGATCGAGTCAGGCAGCAATGGGTCGTAAAACAGGAATCAGGCAAAATCAATCACAGACAGGCAAACAGGATACAAGGAAACGCTCAGAAATGTGACACAAGTGACAACAAGACTTTGCGATCAGGTGATGAGTGTGTGAGTCTTTTATAGTCCAGGTAATGCATGGCAGCTGGATGTGGTGATTAGTGTAGTGATTGGTGGAGTGAGTGCAGGTGATTGGCAGAGAGAATTGTGGGAAGTGTAGTCCGGGGAGTGACAGGAGCAGACGGTGATCGTTACATAACGCCCCCCTTCCGGAAGGCGCGTCCTCGCGACGTAAAAGGCACGAATAGGGAGGGAGGGTGGGTACATTGGAGCTATAGCGGGACCATGGTCTCCAATGCAGGCTCCAGGGTAGCCATGGTGGATCAGGCGCCACGGGTAACCATGGCGGGTCAGGTGCTACGGGCAGCCAGTGCAGGTCAGGAGTGCCATAACTCCACGGCGGGTCAGGTGGCTCGGGCAACCACGGCAGGTCAGGTGGCTCGGGCAACCACGGCCGGTCAGGTGGCTCGGGCAACCACGGCCGGTCAGATGGGTCGGGCAACCACAGCAGGTCAGGCGGGTCAGGCAGCCATGGCAGGTTAGATGGTTTGGGTAACCACAGTAGGTCAGGTGGCTTGGGTAACCACGGCAGGTTAGGGTCCATAAACGGCCATAATTGTTCAAAGGCCAATGACGGCAGTGGCCGGGCAGGGTCCCCACCCCTAGGTATACTGCCCCCCCCCAAAAAGTTCTTGGGGAAATCAAGGGAGGCATTGGCGGGTTCATGGGCAAGGAGCTCGGGTGGCGCCAGCAGGGCAGATGGCCTGAGTGGCAGCGGTAGAGCAAATGGTCCAGGCGGTGGTGGCAGGGCCGACCAAGGCTGCTCTGTGGCCTTATCAAGGAGAGCGGGCAGTTCGGTGACGGCCTCCATGGCCGTATCAAGGAGAGCGGGCAGTTCGGTGACGGCCTCCATGGCCGTATCAAGGAGAGCGGGCAGTTCGGTGACGGCCTCCATGGCCGTATCAGGGAGAGCAGACAGCTCCGAGACGGCAGCGGGCTCGGGCTGCTCCGGGACGGCAGCGGGCTCGGGCTGCTCCGGGACGGCAGCGGGCTCGGGCTGCTCCGGGACGGCAGTAAAGCTCGAGTTCCTCAACGCACGTAGGACAGCCAAGACATAAAAAGTGAGCACAGCCCTCTGGGCCAAGACAGGACAGACCAGGAGAGCAGGCTGTGCTGGAGCGGACTCACTGGCTGGAGCGGACTCAATGGCTGGAACAACCCCTGCATCCTTTAGCACCGCAGGGGCGGCCATCTTGCCCGTGGGCACTGGCAAAGCAGCCATTTCGTCCATCACGTCCAGGGTGCTTAAGTCCACTGCAATCGGCGAACAAGAGTCCATAGCAACCGGCGAGCTTGAGAGCGTTGAAACCGGCGAGCTTGAGAGCGTTGAAACCGGCGAGCTTGAGAGCGTTGAAACCGGCGAGCTTGAGAGCGTTGAAACCGGCGAGCTTGAGAGCGTTGAAACCGGCGAGCTTGAGAGCGTTGAAACCGGCGAGCTTGAGAGCGTAGCAACCGGCGAGCTTGAGAGCGTAGCAACCGGCGAGCTTGAGAGCGTAGCAACCGGCGGGCTTGAGAGCGTAGCAACCGGCTGGCTTGAGAGCGAAGAGGCCGGCTGGCTTGAGAGCGAAGAGGCCGGCTGGCTTGAGAGCGAAGCGGCCGGCTGGCTTGAGAGCGAAGCGGCCGGCTGGCTTGAGAGCGAAGCGGCCGGCTGGCTTGAGAGCGAAGCGGCCGGCTGGCTTGAGAGCGAAGAGGCCGGCTGGCTTGAGAGCGAAGCGGCCGGCTGGCTTGAGAGCGAAGCGGCCGGCTGGCTTGAGAGCGAAGCGGCCGGCTGGCTTGAGAGCGAAGTGGCCGGCTGGCTTGAGTTCGAAGCGGCCGGCGGGCTTGAGTTCGAAGCGGCCGGCGGGCTTGAGTGCGAAGCGGTCGGCGGGCTTGAGTGCAAAGCGGTCGGCGGGCTTGAGTGCGAAGCGGCCGGCGGGCTTGAGTGCGAAGCGGCCACCGGGTTTGAGAGCGAAGCGGCCACCGGGCTTGAGAGTGAAGTGGCCGGCGGAGACTTGAGTGCGGAGAGCGAAGTGGCCACCAGGCTTGAGAGCGAAGCGGCCGACGGAGACTTGGGGATGCCAGCTGCTCGGACTGAAATCAACGGTGGATCGGTCACACTGGAACGCAACCCTCTCCGCTCCCGGACTGATCTAGAGACCTGACGTGACTCTGGGCGATCAGCGGCGACGTGACTTTGCTCTGGGCGATCAGCGAAGGCGTGACGTTGCTCTGGGCGATCAGCGAAGGCGTGACGTTGCTCTGGGCGATCAGCGAAGGCGTGACGTTGCTCTGGGCGATCAGCGAAGGCGTGACGTTGCTCTGGGCGATCAGCGAAGGCGTGACGTTGCTCTGGGCGATCAGCGAAGGCGTGACGTTGCTCTGGGCGATCAGCGAAGGCGTGACGTTGCTCTGGGCGATCAGCGAAGGCGTGACGTTGCTCTGGGCGATCAGCGAAGGCGTGACGTTGCTCTGGGCGATCAGCGAAGGCGTGACGTTGCTCTGGGCGATCAGCGAAGGCGTGACGTTGCTCTGGGCGATCAGCGGAGACGTGACGTTGCTCTGGGCGATCAGCGGAGACGTGACTCATTGTTGCGGCCGCCATTTGGTGAGTGTCATCTGGCGCGGCGGCCATCACACACCCAGACGAGGAATCGCGTTCCTCCGCGACACCCACAGTAAACGGAGATCCACTCAGTAGCAACGCCAGCTCTATATACTGTTCTAAAGTCCCATTTGGCTCATGTATTGGCATAATAGAGCTGAGCGGTTCAGACAGTCCCCCGCGAAAGAATGTCATAAAACATAACTCATCAAAGCATGTTAACGGAGCCAGTTCAATAAAGTCCAAAACATAATCTTCAATGGATTTGTCTCCTTGACGGAGACCGATCAACTGGGCGGATGGATTCATAATTGTTGAGACAGGAACACTCACGGTAGCTGCTGGATCTAGTGAGGCGAAGTCTTCTGTTACGAATGGGAGACTCAGGCAGGGGATCCAAGTGCAGCGTTTATTTAGAAGTGAGCGTGGTCGTTCAGGCAGGGTCAAACAGGAACAAACAGGAGCAATAAGGAACAGGCAGGCAGCAATGGGTCGTAAAACAGGAATCAGGCAAAATCAATCACAGACAGGCAAACAGGATACAAGGAAACGCTCAGAAATGTGACACAAGTGACAACAAGACTTTGCGATCAGGTGATGAGTGTGTGAGTCTTTTATAGTCCAGGTAATGCATGCCAGCTGGATGTGGTGATTAGTGTAGTGATTGGTGGAGTGAGTGCAGGTGATTGGCAGAGAGAATTGTGGGAAGTGTAGTCCGGGGAGTGACAGGAGCAGACGGTGATCGTTACATATACATTGCAAAACTTACATATTAGTTCTTGTAGTAATTGCAATGCAACAGCACATATGTTATGTTAATTTCTACTATGCACAAGGTAGTAAGTTATTTATTTTGTGCAATACAATGGAACGGTTAATTTCCCTGCCTTCTATTCAAGAACTAACTTATTCTTTAAGCATTAAAGAGATAACACAAACCATATGTGCTGTTACGATGAATGCACTAAATCAGGGGTTCTCAACCTTTTGCAACTCATGGCCCACCAATGACTGTTTAAAAGCATTCCGAGGACCACCTTTCCAAATATGATAGTATTGTGACGAATGCTGGGGATATCTCTTTTTGTTTGGCTTTGGCTCCGCCTGTTTGAACTTCTCTGCAGCAAGTTCTCTTTTTATTGAGAGGATGTACGGATAATTGAACGCACCTGGAAGACATTTAAGGAACAACAGGTGAGAGAAGCATGTCGGCAGAGTGAACGTGACGGGCTTTTTGCGCTCAGGGGAATGTGGGGAGGCTTTGTGTTGCTCGAGACCATTAGGGTTTGTCCGGCAACGAAGATAGCTAGATAGATTATATGTGTGTAGTTAGATAATGGTGGGGGGTGTTTAGGAGCGCTGGCCACCTGTTTTAAAGAGATGTTATTAACATTTACAGATATTGCGATTCCCAAGGATAAGTGTGCTGCCACAAAGGACTAATTAATGACCAGTGACGTGTGATCAATCGCTGCTTTTGCGGGACTGGAACAAAGTGAAAAAGAGCACGTGCTCTCTTGGAAGATATTGACCACCCAGCACGGCTGATTCCTTTCCCTAGACCTCGGGGTGGGGTCTTTCATGGAAACGGGGAAGTGCATTTTAATTTTCTATTATGTGTAGTGTGTATGTGTGATTGCGTATGTTTGTAGTTGTGAGTTTTATAGTCTCATGAATATGATTCCTCCGTGTACGGGACGGGGCGGCGCTGATTCTTTCACATTTTAAATTGATTGCTGGATCACGATTTCTAGTGTGCTGTGTAGGAATGTGAATAACCACTAGAGTGCAGTGTAGTAAATGTTCGTTGAACTAATTTAAATGCTTTGTATAAGGATTATATATTTTGTTGCATACAATTGTCAATAAAGCAATAAAGTGATACTTTTCTATAGAGTCCTAGTGTTGTAACGTACCCTCTGTCCTCCATTAATTTGATTAAACCTCTTTAAGTTAAATTAGAGGTTTATTACACTGGTGGCAGCGGTGGGATAAAGAAGGAAAAAAAATGGAGGGAGAGGGTATGTCTATGTCACAATCAGGAGCAAATTCATTAGTTTCAAATGGCGTTATGACAGCTGCTAACCCTGGTGTAATGCCAGTTTCTCGTCCTCTTTTTATGCCGGAAACATTTACTGGGGTAGGACGGGAATGGTCTGATTGGTCTGAACAATTCGAGATGGCGGCACAAGTAAATGGGTGGGATAATGAGCTCAAGTTAAAGTTTATGTCTTTATTAATGTCTGGTCGAGCCAGAGATATTTATGGTGGACTTCCTTATGAAGCAAAGAATAATTATGTCCTCTTAAAAGATGCAATGGGCAAGTGTTTAGAGCCTTGTGAGAGTGCAGACTGGAATCGGGTGAGTTTTTCCTCCCGACGTCGGCTCCCTAATGAGACAGCTCGTGAGTTTGGTAATGCCTTAAGACGCTTGATTTATAAAGCCTACCCTTCTGCTGATGCTGCTACGCAAGATTTACTGGCTCGTGACCATTTTGTTGCACATGTAGGTAGTGGCGATATGCGTATACATTTGCGCAGTGCAAAACCTGCCACTTTAGAAAGTGCCATTAATTTAGCGTCTGAATTGGAGCTTATTCGGAATTTAGAGTATACACATCGTTCAGATTCTAAAGTCCGTGGTCTGAGTGCTCAGAATTCATCTGATAATCAGATTGAAGTTTTACTGGGCATAGTGGAGGAGTTGCGTCAAGAAGTTAAGGCTTTACAAGTTACTGTAAAGGATATGCAGGTGAAGTTTATGTCAGCTCCTGTACGCACCACTCCCATGATAAGTTCATCTGAGTCACAGGTCCGTTCTCGGACTGAAGCCTGCTGGGAATGTGGTTGTACTAGACATTTGCGTAGGAATTGTCCTTATTTGCAGGGAAACTAGAGGGGGCGGGCACAGCAGGCCAAATGCCTTCCCCCACGTCAGTATCTGATAAATTGGCCTCAGTTTCTACAACCTGTTCTGGAGTTTTTCTGACAGGTAAAGTAGGTGGGTGTGAAACACGTTTATTGATTGACACTGGGGCACAGGTTTCTATTGTACCCAAGCAGTTTTGGCTCAGTGTAACTAATGGGGGGACCAGTTTAGATGGATATCAGGGTAGAGTAGCTGTGGCAAATGGTGGAGAAATGTCAATCCTGGGTCGTTGGCAGACTGTATGCCAGTTTGATTCCTTGGCTGTGATTGCCGAGTTTTTGGTGGCTGATGTTACTCCCCAAGAACTGCTGCTGGGAACAGATTTTCTCTCTAAATTTGGGGCAGTTATTGATTTGGGTGAAAAATGTTGTCGGTTAATGGGTAAGAAGCTCCCCCTGTTTAGTGAAGATGGTAGTGTACAACCTAAGGTAGTTAGGGTGCAGGCAGATATTATGATTCCCCCTCGTACTGAAGTTATTGTACCTGGTAGAGTGGAAGGACTTCTTCCACAACATTATGAGGGTATGATGGAGCCTTTTTCTATCATGCTTCCAACATGTGATGTTTTGGTAGCTCAAGTGGTATGTAAGGTTGAGGAAGGAGTGGTGCCATTGCGAGTTATCAATGTGTCAGAAGATAATTGTGTTTTAAAGCAAAATATGAAGATTGGTACTTTTTTTCCTGATGTGGAGGTAGGGGATAGTGCATTGACAACCAAAGTGAATGAGCCAGTTTCCTCCTCTCCTTTGACTGTGGACTATTTAGTGTCACATTTTGGGTTGAAGGAACGAGGGTTTGATTCTAGTCAGATGCGGGCGATTGAGGAGTTACTACATCGTAATGCGTCTGTATTCAATAAAGGGGATACTGATTTGGGGAGAACTCATCTCGCTTTGCATAAGATAGATACTGGCTCTGCACAGCCTGTTAAATTGCCCCCTCGTTGGGTCCCTTTGCACCTCCAGCAGGAGGTTGCTGAGCAGATAAAAGAAATGAAAGATAATGGCATAATTCGTTCATCATGTAGTCCGTGGGCAGCTCCTGTAGTTTTGGTTAGAAAGAAAGATGGTAGTCTTCGTTTTTGCGTAGATTATCGTAAATTAAATGATGTTACAAAGAAGGATGCATATCCTCTTCCTAGGATTGATGATGCTCTTGATAGTTTAACAAATGCCTGTTGGTTCTCAACTTTAGACTTAGCGAGTGGCTACTGGCAAGTAGAGGTTGACCCACAGGATAGACCTAAGACTGCATTCATTACTCGTCAGGGTTTATTTGAATTTAATGTTTTAAGCTTTGGGCTATGCAACTCTCCAAGTACTTTTCAGCGTCTGATGGATGTTGTTTTGGCTGATCTGCAGTGGACCACTTGCTTAGTGTATCTTGATGACATAATTGTTTTTGGGCGAACATTTCAGGAGCATCTTCAGAGACTGGATGAGGTCCTTCTTAAACTTCGTCAGGCTAATCTTAAGGTCAAACCTTCTAAGTGTACCCTTTTTGCTTCCCAAGTGCAATATCTGGGTCATGTTATCTCTGCTGAGGGAGTGATGGCAGATCCGTCTAAG
Source organism: Chanodichthys erythropterus (assembly GCF_024489055.1). Classification (NCBI taxonomy): domain Eukaryota; kingdom Metazoa; phylum Chordata; class Actinopteri; order Cypriniformes; family Xenocyprididae; genus Chanodichthys; species Chanodichthys erythropterus. Next base: position 38,538,074 of record NC_090235.1, read on the forward strand.
GTAGAGGCAGTACGGGCTTGGCCTACACCTAAAACCCAGACTGAGGTGAGAAGTTTTGTAGGGTTAGCCTCTTATTATAGAAGATTTATTAAAGGGTTTGCTGAGATTGCTCGCCCTCTACATCAGCTAACCGAAAAGGGAAAAAAATTTTGTTGGGGGGAAGAGTGTCAGGAGGCCTTTCAGAAATTAAAAGCAAGTCTGACGGTTGCTCCTGTATTGGCCTATCCAGACCCTTAAAAGGAATTTATATTAGACACTGATGCCAGTGATGTAGGAATTGGGGCTGTATTGTCTCAGGAGGATGGGGGTTTGGAGAGGGTGGTGGCATATGCTAGTAGAGCTTTGACTAAACAAGAACGGAAGTACGCCACTACAAAGAAGGAGCTGCTTAGTGTGGTAACTTTTACAAAGCATTTCAAACATTACTTGCTTGGGAGGGAGTTTTTGTTGAGAACTGATCATAGCTCATTGCGTTGGCTGCATAATTTCAGTGGGTTGGAGGGACAGTTGGCTCGCTGGGTAGAGCAACTAGCCAATTTTCAATATAAAATCATTCATAGGCCGGGAAAGCAGCATGCCAATGCTGATGCCCTCTCAAGGCTCCCAGGATCTGTGGGTGGAGGCACTAGGGAGGGGGGTGGTAGTTTTCCTCAGTCTAAGGCACAAGTGACTGTAGTTCGAGCAATAAGTGAGGCTGAAGTAATGGGAAGTCCCATAACAGATATTCAGGAGAGCGAAGAAGAGTTGGTTAAGGCTCAGCAAGAAGACCCAAGTATCCAGCTGATGATTCAGTTGAAAAATGGCTCGGGATAGCCGTAGGGAAGCTGAGCTAAATCCGGCCCTTGTTAAATATTTGCCATTGTGGGACCAATTGCAGGTTCAAAATCAACGGTTGGTGAGGATACCTCCAGTAAATTCTGATGCTGCTTCTGCAGTACAGGTGGTTTTGCCTAGAAGTCTGGTCCCAGGGGTGCTGTCCATGCTGCATAATACATCAACTGGGGGACATTTAGGTATTCAGAAATTACAAGCTAAGGTGAAGGATCGCTTTTATTGGCCTGGGTGGTTTGGGGATGTAAAAAAATCTTGTAGAGAGTGTCATGACTGTGCATCTCGCAAGGCTAATGGAAGGGCTCCTTGTGCCCCTTTTCAGATGTCTGTTGCTTCCCGCCCATATGAGCGTGTGGCTGTAGACATACTGGGCCCATTACCAGAGACTTTAAATAAAAATAAGTAAATTTTAGTTATTGGTGACTATTTTTCTAAATGGACCGAAGCATTTCCCCTCCCTAATCAAGAGGCTCAGTCCATTGCCAGAGTGCTGGTGGAGGAATGGGTGTGCCGGTATGGAGTGCCTCGCAGTTTACATTCTGATCAGGGGAGAAACTTCGAGTCTAGCTTGTTTAAAGAGCTGTGTAGATTGTTGCAAATAAATAAGTCTTGCACTTCTCCTTATCGACCTCAGTCTGACGGGCTAATAGAACGGTTTAATCGTACTTTATTATCAATGCTTTCATTGTTTGTGGATGAAAACCAGATGAACTGGGATAGGTTGCTGTCATATGTGATGATGGCCTATCGTAGTAGTGTGCAGGCAAGCACTGGGTTTACACCATATAAGGTGTTATTTGGGCAGGAAATGGTACTTCCAGTGGATATTATGTTGGGGGTAGATAACACACCGAAATTTCAGTCTGTAAATGAATATGTGACTGGAATATCAGAAAGTTTATCTACGGTAGTAGAAGCAGTAAAAAGACATCAGCATCAAGCTTCTCAGCGACAAAAGACATGTGCTGATTTCCGAGCAAATTTCCACTACTATGTAGCTGGGGAATTGGTCTGGATTCAAAATAAAGCTCGTAAAAGGGGTGTATGCCCCAAGTTGCAGAGACGCTTTAAGGGGCCATTTAAAGTAATAGAAAGGGTGTCTGATGTGCTGTATAGAGTGCAGCTAACAGAGGGGGGTCCTGAGAGTGTTGTGCATTTCAACCGACTGAAGCCTTATGTTGCTTGTTCTGTTTCAGAGTCTGTGGGGCAGGATAACCGAATTACCCCTGAGGACCGGACTGCTAAACGACATCCTGAGGTTCAGAGCTGTGCCAAAGAGGAATATAGACTTGTATGGGGGTATCATCGATCTGCTGCTCCAGAGGCTGCCCAGACAAGGGAGAAGGCTGTTGCATCTACTATCGAAAGAAATCCGATATCAGAGGTCGCTGTGGAAGATGGTCTTTCTAGTGGAAATTTATATCTTTTTGCCGGGGACACTGGCCCAGGTGAGGTGCAGCAGGAGAGTGGGGACCAGAGGATGGAAGCTAGAGGCTCCCTTCCAGAGCCATGTCCACAAAGGATTCAGCCAGCTCGTTCTCGGAGACCACCAGCTTGGTCCAGGGATTACAATTTGATGTGACTCGAGGACGAGTCCTGTCTACCCAAAGGGAGGGGATAATGTGACGAATGCTGGGGATTTCTCTTTTTGTTTGGCTTTGGCTCCGCCTGTTTGAACTTCTCTGCAGCAAGTTCTCTTTTTATTGAGAGGATGAACGGATAATTGAACGCACCTGGAAGACATTTAAGGAACAACAGGTGAGAGAAGCATGGCGGCAGAGTGAACGTGACGGCCTTTTTGTGCTCAGGGGAATGTGGGGAGGCTTTGTGTTGCTCGAGACCATTAGGGTTTGTCCGGCAACGAAGATAGCTAGATAGATTATATGTGTGTAGTTAGATAATGGTGGGGGGTGTTTAGGAGCGCTGGCCATCTGTTTTAAAGAGATGTTATCACGCCAAGAGGACTGATTGACAACATTTACAGATATTGCGATTCCCAAGGATAAGTGTGCTGCCACAAAGGACTAATTAATGACCAGTGACGTGTGATCAATCGCTGCTTTTGCGGGACTGGAACAAAGTGAAAAAGAGCACGTGCTCTCTTGGAAGATATTGACCACCCAGCACGGCTGATTCCTTTCCCTAGACCTCGAGGTGGGGTCTTGTTTCATGGAAACGTGGAAGTGCATTTTAATTTTCTATTATGTGTAGTGTGTATGTGTGATTGCGTATGTTTGTAGTTGTGAGTTTTATAGTCTCATGAATATGATTACTCCGTGTACGGGACGGGCGGCGCTGATTCTTTCACATTTTAAATTGATTGCTGGATCACGATTTCTAGTGTGCTGTGTAGGAATGGGAATAACCACTAGAGTGCAGTGTAGTGCAGTGTTTCACTTGTGTAGCGCCATTTGTCCTAGTGAATGTATGGAGTAAATGTTCGTTGAACTAATTTAAATGCTTTGTATAAGGATTATATATTTTGTTGCATACAATTGTCAATAAAGCAATAAAGTGATACTTTTCTATAGAGTCCTAGTGTTGTAACGTACCCTCTGTCCTCCATTAATTTGATTAAACCTCTTTAAGTTAAATTAGAGGTTTATTACAGTATGAACAAAGAATAACAGAAAATTCAAAAAGTACAATGGTATAATCCACTGTTAATCTGTTATGCCACTGTAGCAGACTAGGTCAAATCAGCTGTATAGATGAAAACTGTCCTTGCATAAAAAAAAAAAGACTTGGCAGGTTTACCATTTATTCTTGTAACAGGGCAGGTAGGACCAATGACTGGTTCAGACACACAAGGGGAACACTCTTTTAACAAATTAATTAATAATAACATCCATGCTAAAATACCTGTAACATTCTCTCTATTAATTTACATTCACCCCAATTTACGTAATGTATCAAATACTATTAGTGATATGAACATGACTGTGCGTATATATGTATACACATATACCTCAGATTTCATTAGATAGAATACAAGCTGGACCATACACAGGGTGTAATTACCGAGGTCAGAAAATGTAGTTTGCTAAGGGGGTATGGGGGCATGCTCCCCCGAGAAAATTTAGATTTCTTTGGTGTACATGTGCATTTTTAAGACGTTTTAAGTCCAACAAATTGGATAACAATAGCTTTAAAACCATGTCAACAACATGCACAGTTTTGAGGCAGCTTTAATCGCATGTGTGGTAAATTCATGACTTAATTTACAACAGATAAATGACGGTCATTGCTCGTAGTTTCTTTTGCGCTTTATATAAGCTATAATAAAGTAATTATGCAGCGCGCGCCGGCGCATTTGCGCATGCAATTCTTGAGTGCGCGTCGTAAGCAGTCGTGTTAATTTTACCGACATAGGCTGACAACATCTCATCTGACCGCAGTTCATTTTTGTTCACTGAAGCTCCTTTTCTGCGCTCGTTTGACTTGCGCCTGGCGCTGAGGCGAACTCGGAATGCGCGTCTGAAAAGTGTCCCGTTTGTTGTGATCGTAAAGAGACAGTTCTATATAAACGCAGTGTTTTACTAAAAAAAAAAAGATTTTTAATTTTGGTATTTTATATGCTCTGTTGGTGGTTTGTGTGGAGTAGGCCTAGCATAACACAGGGGGGATTTTTTTTTATCCCCACCGAGGAGGAAAAATAAATCAGCAGAGGCAGGGATACATAGACCAGAAGAGGGGTAATCTGCATTTCTTTTCAGAAAATGATCCGTTTCATAGTAACATAATGTTACGGCATTTGATCGAACAGATGTTCAATTTGACATTGCGACGTGATTGGTGTTGCGATATTTAAAAATAAATTACCTTTTAGATAATGCATGACTGTCACATAATATGTGTTTTTGGTCACATAAATTCATAAGAATAATTAGATAATTAGAATATATCAAGATTTGTCAATTTAAAAAAAAAAAATTTTATTTGGGTGTAGTCTAACACTGCTCCAAGACCCACTAGTGGGCCGCGGCCCACCGGTTGAGAATCGCTGCACTAAATCATCCAGTTATGTACTGGAAGAGATAACATATAACATGTGCACTGCATTGCAGTAAATTAATACGTTGCGCATTGAAGAGATAACATGGCAGAGAACGAACTCTTTCCTTTGTGCATTGAAGAGAAAGCAAATCACATATGCTGTTGCTCTGCAATAAATACAAGAACTAATTGTTCCCTTTCGATATTTCACTCGTACTGCGTATGGGGAAAAAGTCTCCCTTTTTCCCCGCCACTGAAGCCTTTTCAATAACGCAGTGTAACTGCACCGTCATTGGTTCACTCATAGACAAGTTGTTGAACCAATGAGGGGCGGGGTAATGTGCTATATAAGCGAGTGAATCGCCATAGGCCATCAGTCCTTTCTCCTTCAGCGACGACTGAACTTCTCTTCGCTGATCCTCGCCGAAGCCTGCTCGCCGGGAAAGAAGCTTGCCGCCTGAGAAGACGCTTCGCCGCCGTTGAAAAGGCCCTGCAGCGGACCCAGCCGACTGGCCGGATCCCCGCAGCGTCCGCGCCCTCGCCGACTGCCGCCTTCGCGCTGTCGACGAACCGCTTCTCAGCGGGTCTCCTGCCGCCATCCGGCGCGCCCTCTCTGCGTCCTCCCACGGTTACAGTAACCGCTCTCGAGCATTTTTCCAGCGGTTTTCACCGCTTCGAGCACCGGCCCTCGCCGTCAGAGCCTCCCAATCGCCGTTTTCACGGCGCACGGCATTTCTAAATGCCACACCACTCCTGTGGTATGTGCAGAGCCCCTCTGCACGAAGAAGACGGGCACAACGAGTGCGTGGGATGTCTGGGCAAGTCTCACGCGGATAACGCGCTCGTTGGCGGCTCATGCTCGCACTGCGAGTCCATGAGTCTAGCGTCTCTGCGCTCACGGGCCGCCTTCTTCAATCAAGAAGACCCCGCCGCTCGCGCCCTCCCGTCCCCCTCTCCTGTGAGGAAGAGACCGCGGGGCAGAGCGGTTCAGCGCATGGAAATGGGCGAGCCCACGTCGGCTCAGCACCCGCGTGCCTCGCCCTCTCCCAGCAGAGAACAATCCCCCGTCTTGTTCTCCTGCCCTGACCAGCGTCCCTCAGCAGATGCGAGCGACCTCGTCTCATTTGGCGGATCCGACGAAGAGCCCCTCTTCGACTCTGTGTCTATGGCAGCCTCTGAGCCAGAAGCCTGGGTTGGTGAGTCGGACGACCCCGCCCCCCTGCCTTCCTTGGAGCCCATTGACCATGGCACGGGCATGGACGCCGAGCTCTTCCGTGTCCTGTCCAAGGCCGTCGATGACCTCGACTGGGCCCCTCCAGAGGAGCCATCACGGAGCCGCCTGGACGAGTGGTTCCTCCCAGGTCGTCGTCAGGCCCCTCGCCAGCGCTCCACTCCCTTCTTCCCAGAAGTCCACGAGGAGCTCACGAAGTCGTGGCGCGCCCCTTACTCTGCCTGCCTGCACACTTCGCACCGCTCAGCCCTCACCTCTGTGGAAGGCTCGGAAGAAAAGGGCTATGAACACCTACCGCCCCTGGATGAAGCAGTGGCTGCTCACCTCTGTCCTCCCGCGGCTGTGGGATGGAAGACGAAGAGAGCCCTCCCGTCCAAACCCTGCAGGACTACCTCCGCCCTGGCAGGAAGGGCCAGCGCTTCAGCGCTACACTCCATGGCCATCTTCCAAGTTTTCTAGGCCAAACTCCTCCGCTCATTGGACGAGTCCGGCACTGATGCGCCTGCTTTTCGGGACCTCCACAGCGCCACGGATTTAGCCCTGCGGGCCACGAAAGCCTCGGCCTAGGCCATTGGCAGATCCATGGCCAGCCTCGTTGTGCTGGAGCGCCACCTGTGGCTTAACCTGACGGAAATTAAAGATCAGGACAAGACGGCCTTCTTGGATGCCCCCGTCTCCCCGTCAGGACTCTTTGGGCCAGCAGTGGCGGGTTTCACGGAGCGCTTCACAGCTGCACAGAAGTCGTCTCAGGCCATGAGACACTTCCTACCCAAGCGCTCAAGCTCTGTGTCTGCTTCTAGCCGCCCCAGGCCTGCGCCGGCTCAGCAGACGAAGCCCGCTCCCTCCGCTTCCCAGGCAGCGCCGCCCAAGGAGCACTGCCAGCGCTCGCGCCCTTCTAAGCGCCCACCCTTCCCGAGACGCCAGGGACCCCGGCCCAGGATTGCGCTGGACCTGGCGACTCCGAAGTCATCCTGATCTGCTAAGGAAGAGGACTGGGGCATGTCCCGCCGCGGCCGGACCACCCCAGAAGCTCCTTCGTGCAAATTCCCCTCCGCCTCGTTCATTTCTGGGCGCGGGAATAACACAGCTTGCTTTCACAGGGCCCACAAGTATTGTGCCCCCTCCAACCGCCGTTTTCACGGCGACCATATTTTTAAATATTTCACAAAAGAGCAAATTTCCTCTTCCATCCCTCCCGGTGTCCGGCCCGCCCTCCCTCGGGCCGTCACCAGACGTAATCCTCCCTCTTGCCACACGGGCCGAGGCTTGGAAAGCCATCCCCGGGGTGTAAAGATGGATTCTAAGAGTCGTAACCCAGGGCTACTCGCTCCAGTTCACCAGAAGACCTCCGCGGTTTGGAGGGGTCATCCAGACCGTAGTACAAGCGGACGACGTTTACATCCTCCGAGCCGAGGTCTTAACTCTACTCAGAAAAGGGGCTATAGAAACAGTTCCTTTTCCGGAGAGCGAGTCGGGCTTTTACAGCCGTTACTTTCTGGTACCCAAGAAAGACGGTGGTCTCAGACCCATTTTGGACCTCAGGTTGTTGAACCTTTCCCTTATGAAGCGAAAGTTCAAAGTCCTGATGCTGAAACAAATTCTCGCGCAAATTTGCCACGAGGATTGGTTTTGCTCGCTGGATCTGAAAGACGCTTACTTTCACATCCAGATAGCCCCCCATCACAGGCGATTCTTGAGATTCGCATTCGAGGGTGTGGCTTATCAGTACACGGTCCTCCCCTTCGGGCTCTCCCTGGCCCCCTGCACTTTCACAATGTGCATGAATGCGGCTCTTTCCCCTCTGAGACAGATGGGAATACGAGTTCTGAATTACCTCGACGACTGGCTCATCCTGGCCAGCTCGCGTTCGGAACTAGAACAACACAGATCCGTGCTCCTTATTTTTCCAGCGGTTTTCACCGCTTCGAGCACCGGCCCTCGCCGTCAGAGCCTCCCAATCGCCGTTTTCACGGCGCACGGCATTTCTAAATGCCACACCACTCCTGTGGTATGTGCAGAGCCCCTCTGCACGAAGAAGACAGGCACAACAAGTGCGTGGGATGTCTGGGCAAGTCTCACGCGGATAACGCGCTCGTTGGCGGCTCATGCTCGCACTGCGAGTCCATGTGTCTAGCGTCTCTGCGCTCACGGGCCGCCTTCTTCAATCAAGAAGACCCCGCCGCTCGCGCCCTCCCGTCCCCCTCTCCTGTGAGGAAGAGACCGCGGGGCAGAGCGGTTCAGCGCATGGAAATGGGCGAGCCCACGTCGGCTCAGCACCCGCGTGCCTCGCCCTCTCCCAGCAGAGAACAATCCCCCGTCTTGTTCTCCTGCCCTGACCAGCGTCCCTCAGCAGATGCGAGCGACCTCGTCTCATTTGGCGGATCCGACGAAGAGCCCCTCTTCGACTCTGTGTCTCTGGCAGCCTCTGAGCCAGAAGCCTGGGTTGGTGAGTCGGACGACCCCGCCCCCCTGCCTTCCTTGGAGCCCATTGACCACGGCACGGGCATGGACGCTGAGCTCTTCCGTGTCCTGTCCAAGGCCGTCGATGACCTCGACTGGGCCCCTCCAGAGGAGCCATCACGGAGCCGCCTGGACGAGTGGTTCCTCCCAGGTCATCGTCAGGCCCCTCGCAAGCGCTCCACTCCCTTCTTCCCAGAAGTCCACGAGGAGCTCACGAAGTTGTGGCGCGCCCCTTACTCTGCCCGCCTGCACACTTCGCACCGCTCAGCCCTCACCTCTGTGGAAGGCTCGGAAGAAAAGGGCTATGAACACCTACCGCCCCTGGATGAAGCAGTGGCTGCTCACCTCTGTCCTCCCGCGGCTGTGGGATGGAAGACGAAGAGAGCCCTCCCGTCCAAACCCTGCAGGACTACCTCCGCCCTGGCAGGAAGGGCCAGCGCTTCAGCGCTACACTCCATGGCCATCTTCCAAGTTTTCTAGGCCAAACTCCTCCGCTCATTTGACGAGTCCGGCACTGATGCGCCTGCTTTTCGGGACCTCCGTAGCTCCACGGATTTAGCCCTGCGGGCCACGAAAGCCACGGCCTAGGCCATTGGCAGATCCATGGCCAGCCTCGTTGTGCTGGAGTGCCACCTGTGGCTTAACCTGACGGAAATTAAAGATCAGGACAAGACGGCCTTCTTGGATGCCCCCGTCTCCCCGTCAGGACTCTTTGGGCCAGCAGTGGAGGGTTTCACGGAGCGCTTCACAGCTGCACAGAAGTCGTCTCAGGCCATGAGACACTTCCTACCCAAGCGCTCGAGCTCTGTGTCTGCTTCTAGCCGCCCCAGGCCTGCGCCGGCTCAGCAGACGAAGCCCGCTCCCTCCGCTTCCCAGGCAGCGCCGCCCAAGGAGCACCGCCAGCGCTCGCGCCCTTCTAAGCGCCCACCCTTCCCGAGACGCCAGGGACCCCGGCCCAGGATTGTGCTGGACCCGGCGACTCCGAAGTCATCCTGATCTGCTAAGGAAGAGGACTGGGGCATGTCCCGCCGCGGCCGGACCACCCCAGAAGCTCCTTCGTGCAAATTCCCCTCCGCCTCTTTCATTTCTGGGCGCAGGAATAACACAGCTTGCTGTCACAGGGCCCACAAGTATTGTGCCCCCTCCAACCGCCGTTTTCACGGCGACCATATTTTTAAATATTTCACAAAAGAGCAAATTTCCTCTTCCATCCCTCCCGGTGTCCGGCCCGCCCTCCCTCGGGCCGTCACCAGACGTAATCCTCCCTCTTGCCACACGGGCCGAGGCTTGGAAAGCCATCCCCGGGGTGTCAAGATGGATTCTAAGAGTCGTAACCCAGGGCTACTCGCTCCAGTTCACCAGAAGACCTCCGCGGTTTGGAGGGGTCATCCAGACCGTAGTACAAGCGGACGACGTTTACATCCTCCGAGCCGAGGTCTTAACTCTACTCAGAAAAGGGGCTATAGAAACAGTCCCTTTTCCGGAGAGCGAGTCGGGCTTTTACAGCCGTTACTTTCTGGTACCCAAGAAAGACGGTGGTCTCAGACCCATTTTGGACCTCAGGTTGTTGAACCTTTCCCTTATGAAGCGAAAGTTCAAAGTCCTGATGCTGAAACAAATTCTCGCGCAGATTTGCCACGAGGATTGGTTTTGCTCGCTGGATCTGAAAGACGCTTACTTTCACATCCAGATAGCCCCCCATCACAGGCGATTCTTGAGATTCGCATTCGAGGGTGTGGCTTATCAGTACACGGTCCTCCCCTTCGGGCTCTCCCTGGCCCCCCGCACTTTCACAATGTGCATGAATGCGGCTCTTTCCCCTCTGAGACAGATGGGAATACGAGTTCTGAATTACCTCGACGACTGGCTCATCCTGGCCAGCTCGTGTTCGGAACTAGAACAACACAGATCCGTGCTCCTCAGCCACTTACAGTGCCTGGGTCTCAGGGTCAATCTAGCCAAGAGCTCACTACTCCCCACTCAACGAATTTCGTTCCTGGGTGCAGTGTTCGACTCGGTCCGCATGACGGCCGTAGTCTCACCAGAGCGCGCTCTGGCCATTCAGCATCTCGCGGCTTCCGTCAAGAACAAGGCCTACCTCCCTCTGAAGCTCTTCCAGAGGTTGCTAGGGCTCATGGCTTCTGCCTCCCCAGTGCTCCAGCTCGGCCTGCTTCGCATGCGGCCCCTGCAGTTCTGGCTGAAAACCTGGGTACCTCCTTACGCTTGGCGTCACGGGTGCCTTCGCCTCAAGGTCAATCAGGTCTGTTTGATGGCTCTGAAACCTTGGATGAACTCTACCTGGTTCACTTTAGGAGTACCCCTGCAGGCAGTAACACGAAGGACGGTTCTCTCGACAGACGCATCCAACTCAGGTTGGGGCGCGCTGTGCGAGGGCAGCCCGGCTTTCGGCTCGTGGACACACGAGGAAAGCCACCTTCACATCAACTGCCTCGAATTATTGGCAGTGATACGAGCCTTCCAAACCTTCCATTCTCGTCTGACGGATCGCCACGTCCTAGTCCAATCGGACAGTATGACAGTGGTCTCATATATAAATCGCCAGGGGGGTCTTTCGTCCAGACGCTTATGCGCTCTGGCGAAACGCCTCCTGGAATGGGCTTCCCCAAGTGTTCGCTCACTCAAAGCGACTCATATACCTGGGAAAAGCAATCTGGGAGCAGACATGCTGTCTCGGAACAACATCCCCTCGGACGGGTGGATGCTCCACCCCCAGACTGTTCAAACCATATGGGAGTTCTTCGGGAGAGCAGAGGTGGACCTCTTTGCTCCGGAGACAACTCTCATTGCCCAACTTATTTCTCCAATAAGGACAACGCATTGGCCCACGTCTGGCCCAATACCCTTCTTTACGCCTTTCCTCCGATCGCCCTGATCCCTCAGGTCGTCAGATGGATCAGAGAGGACAGACACAAAGTTCTGTTGGTGGCCCCACTCTGGAGGAGCCAGGTTTGGACCTCGGAGCTGTTTCGGCTTTCCACAAAAGCCCCATGGCCAATTCCCCTGAGACGGGATCTCCTCTCTCAGGCGAACAGAACAATCTGGCACCCACAGCCGGAGCTTTGGGCTCTACATCTGTGGATCCTTGACGGGAGCCGTCTGACCTCCCCAGGAATGTGCTAGATACCATTTCACAGGCGAGAGCTCCGTCCACGAGACGTCTCTACGCCCAGAAGTGGTCGGTCTTTGCTAGCTGGTGTTCTACACACAGCATGGACCCGGAGGGATGCGAAGTATCTTCCATACTAACTTTCCTCCAAGAGCGACTGGACTTGGGACGAGCCCCTTCCACGCTCAAGGTTTACGTAGCAGCCATTGCAGCGTTTCACTCGCCCATTGCTGGACAATCTGTAGGGCGGAACAACTTGATTATTAAGTTTCTGAGGGGTTCCAGGCGATTGCATCCTCCTCGTCCCCTCACCGTTCCCCGCTGGGACCTCTCTTTGCTCCTCAGGGCTCTTAAAGGTCCTCCTTTTGAGGCATTAAGTCTAGCAGGCCACAAGCCCTTAACATTCAAAACCGCTCTGCTACTTGCATTGGCATCGGTTAAACGAGTTGGCGATCTGCAGGCACTCTCTGTGAGCCCTGCATGCCTTGAATTCGGGCCTAACGATTCTACGGTCGTGCTTAAACCAAGGGTTGGCTACGTTCCCAAGGTGCTCTCTGCGCCGTTCAGAGCACAAGTGATCTCACTCTCTGCACTCCCCCGTTCACCGGACGAGCCAGAGCTAGAATCACTATGCCCCGTTAGGGCTTTGCGCGTCTACATCGAGCGATCACAGCCCTTCCGGCAATCTGATCAGCTATTCGTTTGTTTTAGTGGCCGCACCAAAGGGTCTCCAGTCTCGAAACAGCGTCTATCACGATGGATCGTTGACACCATAGCCCTTTCTTACTCCTCTGCAGGCGCTACATGCCCCATTGGAGTTAGAGCCCATTCCACTAGAGGCATGGCTTCATCATGGGCCTGGTCCAGTGGAGTCTCTATCAAAGACATTTGTGAGGCGGCCGGCTGGTCTTCGCCGTCCACTTTCGTCAGATTCTACCAGTTGGACGTTCCGACCTTGCATGCTCGGGTCCTTTCAGTGTAAAATTGCGGGCCCTTAATATTCCGCTTTTTGCACATCACAAACTCAGGAGTTCTCTCCTCCGTAGTGTAACAGTGTACGACGGCTTCGGCCTTCACTTGTCCTCGGCCCCTTCTGGTGCCTGCTCAAGTTCTGTCGTTCCCCAGCCGTGGCACGGCGTGGTTGAATTCGTTCCCCCATACGCAGTACGAGTGAAATATCGAAAGGGAACGTACTCGGTTACTAACGTAACCTCGGTTCCCTGAGATATGGAACGAGTACTGCGTTACTTGCCGTGCCACGAGGCACGATATGGCCTGATGGCCTATGGCGATTCGCTCGCTTATATAGCACATTACCCCGCCCCTTTTGGCGGGAATGTGCGCGCGCTCTCCTCTCATAGGCCGCGCGGCTGAGCCGCGCCGCCATTGGTTCAACAACTTGTCTATGAGTGAACCAATGATGGTGCAGTTACACTGCGTTATTGAAAAGGCTTCAGTGGCGGGGAAAAAGGGAGACTTTTCCCCCATACGCAGTACTCGTTCCATATCTCAGGGAACCGAGGTTACGTTAGTAACCGAGTACGTTTCATTGTATGCAATAATAAACTCATGACGTTGCTCAAAGAAAAATATAATACATGTCCTGTATAAATACAATAACTAAATAATTTCGTTTGTGCATTAAAGAGAGTACATAGTGCTACTGCATTGCATATAAGATCTAACATCGCAACACGACGTATTATGTGTTATCTCTTCAATGCATTAGGAATAAGTTAGATTTTGTACATAATGAGTGCATGACTTACATGTTGCAATGCATGTTATGTTATATTCATTTCTTCTATGCGCAGCTTAATAAGTTAACTGTTGTATGCAATTCACTTAAACAATTCTTGAGGCATTGCAATGCAACAGCATGTGATTTGTTTTTTCTTCACAAAGAGAACGTATGAAAAGAGTTAGTTCTTGTATGCAACGCACTTGCAACAAGCAAATGTTGTGTTATCGCTGCACTGCAAAAAGGAATAAGTTACTGCAAGGAAACAGTGCATAACTTACATATTAGTTCTTGTAGGCAATGCAATGCAACAGCACTTATGTTATGTTAACTTCTACTATGCACAGGGTAGTAAGTTATTTATTTTATACAATACAATGAAGCGGTTAGTTCTTGTATTTATTGCAATGCAACAGCATATGTGATTTGTTTTATCTTCAGTACAATGCAGTTCAACAAACACCTGTCATGTGTCATCTCTTTACTGCATAACGGATTAAGTAACTGCAATGCAATGCACTGCACATGTTATGTGTTATCTCTTCAATGCGTGCGGAATAAGTTAGTTTCCTTGCCTTCTAAAGCATTAAAGAGGTAACACTTAAAATATGTGGTGTTGCGATGAGTGATCTAAATCATCCGTTATGTACTCGAAGAGATAACACATAACATGTGAACTGCATTGCAGTAAATTAAGACATTGTGCATTGAAGAGAGAACATATATATGTACCATTGCAATGCAATGTTTAAAAAGAGTATACGCTATGCGTTGTTTCATTACATTGTATACAAGAACTTACTTGTTAAGTTACTGCAATGCAATGTACATTGCTATGTGTTATATCTCAATGCATGAGGAGTAAGTTAGCTTTTTTGTACATAACGAGTGCATAACTTACATGTTGCAATGCATGTTACGTGAAAGCGTAATAAGTTAACTGTTGTATGCATACACTGAAACAGTTCTTGAGGCATTGCAGTGCAACAAGCATGTGATTTGTTTTTTCTTCAATGCACATATGAAACGAGTAAGTTTTTGTATGCAACACACTTGCAACAAGCACCTGTCGTGTTATCGCTGCACTGCAAAACGGAATAAGTTACTGCAATGCAATGCCTATTTTATGTGTTATCTCTTCAGTGCACAATGGATGAGTTAGTTCGTTCATCGCAACATCACAAATGTTATGTTAATATCTCATTAATGCTTATGGAATAAGTTAATTCTTGTATACACTGTAAGGAAACAGAGCATAACTTGCATATTGGTTCTTGTATTCAGTGCAATGCAACAGCATAATGTTATTTGTTTTCTCTTCAATGCAGTGCAACATGCACCTGTCATGTTATCTCGGATGCTTAACGGATGAGTTAGTTCATTCATCGCAAACACCACGAGTTATCTCTTCAATACATGAGCATTGCATTGTTGTTGCATTGCATTGCATTCAAAATCCTAACTAAGTTGTAAACTTATTTCGCTGTGCATTAAAGAGGTAATTTATATATGCCGTTATGAAATGCATAGAAGAATGCATATTAACGTATGTTCATTGCTTTGTGCATTGAATAGAAATATACAATATATAGGCAATGCCTATCTTTTCTACTATCTAGTAGAAAAGTTCTGTTGCATTCGAATGCATACAAGAAGTAACATATAAACCTTGCATTGTATACAAGAACTAACTTATTCCGTTATGCAATAAAAGATACAACACAAAACATTGCTGCTGTTGCATTGCAATGCATGTAAGAACTAACCCATTCCTGGTACACTAACCCATTCCTTGTACAATATGTATATTGCATCACATACACGAGATACACAAACATTTGTGCTGTGTCATTGCACTGTATAATAGGACTAGCTTATTCCGTTATGCATGCTGTTGCACTGCAATAAACACAATAACTAACTCATGTTGTTCGTATATGAAGAGATAATAACGCGCATTGCTTTGCATACAATACCTAACTTAATCCGTTATGCAGTGAAGAGATTAACATACAATATGTCCTGCTGCAAGGAGATATCATGTTTCGTTGGTTTGCCACAAGAATTGGCGCATGCCTTTGTATACAATTTAACACAAATTATTCTGTTTTGTATTAAAGAGGTATATGTTCTGTTGCATTGCAGTGCATATAAAACGTCTCAGGTTACAGATGTAACCCTGGTTCCCTGAGTAGGGAACAAGACACTGCGTGGTAACGCATTGGGAACCTTCTGCGTGATGTCGTCACTGAAGCACTCATGTATCTAACCAATCGCGTAGCGAGACGTCAGAGACGGGTGACGTCACGGACCAGGAAACTATAAAGCATACCCAGGTGCAGAGCACGCTAGCTTCTGGATAAGTCTGAGACAAATGCTCGCAAGTATGCAGGGGGTACGGCAAGAGACGCAGCGTCTCGTTCCCTACTCAGGGAACCAGGGTTACATCTGTAACCTGAGACGTTCCCTTTCGTGGGAACTGTCGACGCTGCGTGGTAACGCATTGGGAACGCTATCCCAACTGTGCCGTAGCGGCAAATACTTGCCAGGTTATCTTGGCAGAACTGATGACCCTGGAGTGGAGCCGACATCAAGGTTATAAAACCTTACAAACGTGTGCTGACATGACCAGCCAGCCGCGTCACAAATGTCACCGATGGAGACACCAGACATCAAGGCTTTTGATGCCGCCATACCCCGCGTAGAATGGGCACGGACATTCAGAGGAGAAGGCTGTCCGGCCGCATCATATGCAAGTGTGATGGCCTCGACCACCCACTTGCTCATCCTCTGCTTAGATGCAGGGCCCCCTTTCTTAGGGGACCCATAACAGACAAAAAGCTGATCAGTCTTACGCCACAGGGCAGCTCTGTGGACGTAAGTGTCCAAGGCCCTTACAGGGCAGAGCAGATTTAGTTTTTCCTGATCCGAAGATTTAAAAGGAGGAGGGCAGAAAGCCTGGAGCACAATGGGACCTGGAACGTGGGTAGGGGCCTTAGGGACATAGCCCGGTCTAGGATGCAGGATATGCTTTCACCATTCCTGGAGCAAATTCAAGGTATGAGGGAGCAACTGACAGTGCTTGTAAATCTCCTATCCTTTTCAAAGAAGTGATAGCAAGTAGAAAAATAGTCTTTAGAGTGAGGAACCTCTCAGGAACCTCCTCTATTGGTTCAAAGGGCGCCTCGGCCAACCCTTGTAAAACCACGGCCAGGTCCCAGGCCGGAACCCTTGTGCGCACTGGAGGCCTCAACCTCAGTGTGCCACGGAGGAAGCGAGTGACCAGGGGGTCTCGACCCACCGAAAGGCCACCTACGAGGGGAATATGAAAGGCAGATATAGCCGCAATGTAAACCTTCAATGTTGAAGGGGATAGGCCCTCCGAGAACTTTTCTTGGAGAAATGTAAGCACGTGGCTAATAGAGGCGTGGACAGGGTCCACATTAATGCGTCTGCACCAGGCAGAGAACAGATTCCACTTGTATAAATAAAGCTTCCTCGTGGCGGGAGCTCTGGAGTTTAATATGGTCCCCACAACCTCGGTTGGGAGACCAGCATCTACGAACCTGGCCCCCTCAGAGGCCAGGCCCATAGTTTCCATAATTCTGGGCGGGGGTGTATTATCCGGCCGCCCGCTTGTGACAGGAGGTCCTGTCTGAGGGGAAGCTCCATTGGGGAGCCGTCTAGTAGGGACACTAGGTCCGAGAACCATATTCTGGTTGGACAAAAGGGGGCCACCAATATTAGGCTGACCCCCTCCCGGCGTACTTTCTCCAGAACTCCCGGGAGCAAGGCGATCGGGGGAAATGCGTACAGACGCCACCTCGGCCACATCTGTACCATGGCATCCAGCCCCAGAGGTGCTCCCATATTTTGGCGCCCTGGGATGTAAGCTGCTCTCAGGTTGGTCCGTGCGGACCAACACATGATGGCCTCTCAGGTCTGGGAGAAAGTGTTTTAATGCCAGAAACACCGCCATCATCTCCAGCCGATTTATGTCCCATGAGCCCTGAGCTGGACGGCCACTCATGATCGCCCCCCAGCCCGTGAGGGAAGCATCTGTCGTAAGCATTACGCGACGACCAGAAGTCCCCAGCACGGGTCCCTGGGACAGGAACCAGGGATCTTTCCACATGACCAGAGCACGAAGGCATCGTCATGAGACTTTGATCATGCGAAAAGGATTTCCCCTCGGGGAGAATCCCCTGGTCCTGAGCCACCACTGTAAGGGTCTCATGTGCAGGAGGCCAAAAGGTATCACGTTGGACGCAGCTGCCATCAGACCCAACAGCCTCTGGAACTGTTTTACAGTGAGTGACTGGCCTAACTTCACCCCTTTCATAGCCATAAGAATGGCACTCACCCGAGCGGGAGACAGATGTGCCCGCATCGTGGTGGAGTCCCAAACTACCCCCAGATAAGTGATAGTTTGAACCGGAACTAGCACACTCTTTTTTGCGTTGAGCCTCAGCCCAAGCCTCTCCATGTGACGCAGAACAACATCTAGATGCTGGACTGCCAGTTGCTCTGACTGAGCTAGAATCAACCAATCGTCGATGTAATTCAGTACGCGGATGCCCTGAAGCCTCAGCGGGGCCAGAGCCGCATCCACGCACTTCGTGAATGTGCGGGGTGATAACGATAGGCCAAACGGAAGAACCTTGTACTGGTAAGCTTAGCCCCCGAAAGCAAACCTGAGGAACTTCCTGTGAGAAGGATGGATGGACACATGAAAGTATGCATCTTTCAGGTCTATCGCCACAAACCAGTCCTCGGACCTGATCTGTGGGATAATCTGTTTGAATGTAAGCATCTTGAACTTGAGCTTCTGGATTGAGCGATTTAACACGCGTAAATCTATGATAGGACGTAGTCCTCCATCCTTCTTTGGAACAATGAAGTAACGGCTGTAGAAGCCTGACAGCTTGCTGGGAGGAGGGACCCTTTCTATAGCTCCTTTTTGCAAGAGTGTCATAACCTCTTGTTCCATCACCAGAGACTGCTCGGGGGTCACCACTGTGGGAAGGACCCCATTGAATATGGGCGGGCGAGACCCGAACTGTATTCTGTAACCCTTTTCTATCATGAGCAGCACCCAATTTGATATATTTGGAAGTAGTTTCCACTCTGCCAAAAAATCTACTAAGGGAACCAGTCTCTCGAGACTGGTCTCTGGTGTTTTTTGAGCACTTGGCTCGGTGATCTGACACGGCGCACCGGCAGACAACCGAATCAAGTGGCCGGCCCTCCTCGAAGGACCGGCGGGGACCGCCGTGCCCTGACGCACACTGGGTGGCAGGGTTGACGGACTGTCCCCCTGAGGGTGCCGAAGGGGAGCGGGGATTAGATGTATTTTTTCCCGGCTTCCTCCGGAGGGGACCACCCTCATTGGGTCCTGACCCACAGATGTCAGGACCGCTTTGAAGCCTTCCTGGCGATGATAACGGCCCGCAGGTCCGTTTTGCCCTTGGAAGGCTTCTTGTGAGCGGACCGACCCGGTCCCCAAGCTGTTTGTGGGGGAGCTCGAGTGGCCACGCTCACTTTCTGTTGCGCTCTGTGGTGCGCTGAGGAGCTCGTGGACGGCCGAGGCTGCTCCCGCTCAGCAGCCTCGGGAGGAATAGAGCGGCGGGGGATGAACCTCTGGAACGCCGCTGATTGTTTTTTCGCCTCCTGGAACCTCTCGACGACTGTATTTACAGCGTCGTCGAAGAGGCCCGCAGGGGACAGCGGCGCGTCCATAAGGGCAGCTTTGTCTCGCTCCCTTATGTCCGAGAGGTTCAGCCACAAATGTCTCTCCGTAGCCACCAAGGCTGCCATAGACCGGCCGATTTCTTTGGCCGTCTCTTTGGTGGCACGGAGAGCGAGATCAGTTGCCATCCTGATCTCTTGAATGCAATCGTAAGTGGCCTCCCCGCTCTCATCAATCTCCCCCAGCAGGTCTGCTTGATATGCTTGAAGCAGCGACATGGTGTGTAGACATGCCGCCGCCTGACCTGCTGCCGTGTATGCTTTGCCAACGTCGGGGCTTTTAGTGACGATGCCGACTCGGGCGAGAGATAGCCCGCAAGCGTCTCTTCAACCCGGGGCATCGCCGCATAACCGTGCCGTTTCAACCCCACTATATTGCTATATACAGACGTTTGGGGGCTGAATACGCGGTGCTGCACGGGCCTTTTCCACGACCTCGACACCTCAGTGTGAAGGTCCGTGAAAAACGGCAAACCCCGACGCTGGGGTAGCGACCGAGCGGGCAGAAAGCGCTCATCTAGCTTACTTTTTGGTTTCGGTTCTGCCCGCTCTGCTGGCCAATCAATCTTTAGCTTGGCCACAGCCCTGGTCACTACCTCCAGGAGCTCCTCATATGCTGGGGAAGAGGATGGCGGGTCCTCTTCCCCAGTCTCGACGCTCACCACATCAACCTCCTCGGAGGAAGAGAGGTGAAGCGCCGATGCCTCTCTCCGGGGGGAAGAAACCGCAACACGTGCTTCCGCCGCCTGAGAAGAGACACTGGGGCTGGCGGGTAAAGGGCGAGATAAGGCTGGGCCCGTCTCAACCCCCTCCGCCAGCTCCATCTGCGAACCCCACGACAGCAGCCGGCGCTGCGCCTCAGCAGCAGCATGTGTGTGTGTGTTTGTGCAACTCTTGTCCTCAGACGAAGAGATATTGTAAATGATACGGGACAAACAACATCAAATAAGACAGACAAGATAACATAGAGCGCTTTGTTGAAGACACAGAAGCTAGCGTGCTCTGCATCCGGGTATGCTTTATAGTTTCCTGGTCCGTGACGTCAGCCGTCTCTGACGTCTCGCTACGCGATTGGTTAGATACATGAGTGCTTCAGTGACGACATCACGCAGAAGGTTCCCAATGCGTTACCACGCAGCGTCGACAGTTCCCACGAAAGGGAATCTACCTTAATCCATTGTGCAGTGAAGAGAAAACACATAATAATGCATTGCAGTAAATACAATGACTAACTAATTTCGTCTGTGCATTAAAGAGTTAGTTTTTGTATGCAACGCACTTGCAACAAGCACCTGTCGTGTTATCGCTGCACTGTTAAACAGAATAAATTACTGCTATTCTTGCTGCACTGCAAAACATAGTGCTATTGCATTGCATATAAGATCCAACTTATTCCGATGTGCAATAAAAAGGTAACATATCTGTGCCGTTGCAATGCAAAGCATGAAAAGAGTTTCATTACATTGTATACAATGTATTACGTTATGCATTGAAGAACAATTTACTGCAATGCAATACACATGTTATGTTATATCTCAATGCATAACGGATGACACCACATATGTTATGTGTTATGTGATATATCTTTAATGCTTTAAGAAAAAAGTTAGTTCTTGTGTACAATGCAAGGAAACAGTCCATAAACTTACATGTTGTAATGCAACAGCACATTATATTAAGCGTATTATATGAATTGCTTTCATGCGCAGCATAATAAGTAAACTACTCTATGCAATGCAAAGAAATATTTAGTTCTTGTATTTATTATCGTGGCACGGCAAGTGACGCAGTACTCGTTCCGTATCTCAGGGAATCGAGGTTACGTTAGTAACCGAGTACGCTCCCTTTCGATACTTCACTCGTACTGCGTATGGGGAACGAATTCAACCACGCCGTGCCACGGCTGGGAACGATATAGCTTGCATTTGGCCAACCAAGAGGGGGCCAAGAAGACAAGCAAGACATCGGGACATCGAGATGATAGAACCTGACAAAGGTGGACGGCGAAGACCAACCGGCCGCCTCACAGATGTCTTGGATGGAAACTCCGTTGGACCAAGCCCACGAGGAAGCCATTCCTCTAGTGGAGTGGGCCCTGACTCCTATGGGGCAGTTAGTACCCAGTGAGGAGTAGCACAGGTTAATAGCATCCACTATCCAACGGGAGATGCACTGTTTCGAGACCGGAGACCCTTTGGTGCGGCCACCAAAACAAACAAAGAGCTGATCCGACTGCCTAAAGGACCGCGATCGCTCTATGTAGGTCCTCAATGCCCTGACTGGGCAGAGTAGCTCCAGCTCCAGTTCGTCCGCCGAGGGAGGAAGAGCAGAGAGCGAAATGACCTGAGCTCTAAACGGAGTTGAGAGCACTTTAGGAACGTAGCCATGCCTAGGTTTCAGAACGACCTTAGAGTCACCAGGCCCGAATTCGAGGCATGCAGGGTTCACAGAGAGAGCCTGCAAATCGCCGACACGCTTAACCGATGCTAGTGCTAGTAGCAGAGCGGTTTTTAGCGTTAGGGGCCTGAGGTCGGCTGAACCCATTGGTTCAAATGGGGCTCCCTTTAAGGCCCTGAGGACCAACGAGAGGTCCCAGGGGGGAACAGTGAGAGGGCGGGGAGGATTCAATCGCCTAGCACCCCTCAAAAAACAGATCACAAGCCCGTTTCGTCCCACTGATTGGCCAGCAATAGGAGCGTGGAACGCCGCAATGGCTGCTACGTAAACCTTAAGCGTGGAAGGGGTGCACCCCATTCCCAAGCGCTCTTGGAGGAAAGACAGTATGGAAGATACGTCACTCTCCACAGGGTCTATGTTGCGTGCCGAACACCAATCAACAAAGACTGACCACTTCTGGTCGTAGAGGCGTCTCGTGGACGGGGCTCTAGCCTGAGAAATGGTATTTAGGACGTCCCCGGGGAGGCTAGTCGGCTCCCATCGAGGGACCAGAGGTGCAGAGCCCAGAGCTCCGGCTGTGGGTGCCAGATTGTTCTGTTTGCCTGAGAGAGGAGGTCCCGTCTCAGGGGAATCGGCCACGGGGCTCCCAGGGAGAGCCTGAATAGCTCTGAGGACCAAACCTGGTTCCTCCAGAGCGGGGCCACCAGAAAGACTCTGTGCTGGTCTTCTCTGATGCGCCTGATGACCTGGGGGATCAGTGCGATCGGAGGGAAAGCGTAAAGGAGCGTGCTGGGCCATGTGTGGGCCAGAGCATCTACTTCCTTCGAGAAAAATATTGGGCAATGAGAGTTGTCTTCTGAGGCGAAGAGGTCTATCTCTGCCTTCCCGAAGAACCAGATGTGCGCGAGGATCTGCTTCAGCGTCAGCATTTTGAACTTCCGTCTCATGAGGGAGTGATTCAAAAGTCTGAGGTCTAGGATGGGTCTGAGACCGCCATCCTTTTTGGGGACCAGAAAGTAGCGGCTGTAAAAGCCTGTCTCGCTCTCTGATGGGGGAACTGTTTCCACAGCTCCCTTTTCCAGCAATGACATAACTTCGGCCCGGAGGACATGAGCGTCGTCCGGATTGACCGATGTTTGAAGCACCCCGGCGAAGCGAGAGGGCCGTCGTGCAAACTGGAGTGAGTAGCCCTGGTTTACGATCCCCATAACCCATTCTGACACATCGGGGATGGCCTGCCAGGCCTCGGCCCAAGTGGCAAGGGGTTGAATGATGTTTGGTGACAGACCGCCGTTGAGGGGGTCGTACACCGAGAGGGGTGGAAGAGGAAATTTGCTCTTTTTGTGATGAGGTAAAATATAGTTCGCCGTGAAAACGGCGTTTGGAGTGGGCGCAACAGGTGTGGGCCCAGCTGTCACTTGGAGCATGTTTCCCACGCCCGGAAATAAACGAGGCGGAGGGGAAATTACTCGTGGGAGCTTTTGGGGCGGTCCGGTCGTAACGGGACGATCCCCCATCCTCTTCCTTCCTGACGAATCAGGACGACTTCGGAGGCACCGGGTCCAGCACAATCTTGGGCCGGGGTCCCTGGCGTCTCGGGAAGGGAGGGCGCTTCGCAGGGCGCGAGCGCTGGCGATGCTCCTGGGGTGGCGCTGCCTGTGTTGCAGGTGGGGCTGGCTTGTTCTGCTGAGCCGGCGCAGTCCTGGGGCGGCTAGATGCAGAAGCGGAGCTGGAGCGCTTTGGCAAGAAATGCCTCATAGCCTGAGACGAATTCTGCGCGGCAGTAAAGCGCTCAGTGAAGCCTTCCACTGCAGGCCCGAAGAGACCAGAAGGAGAGACCGGGGCGTCTAAGAAGGCTGTCTTGTCTAGATCCTTGATCTCCGTAAAGTTGAGCCACAGGTGGCGCTCCAACACAACCAGGCTGGCCATGGAACGACCAATGGCCTGGGCCGTAGCTTTCGTGGCTCGCAGGGCAAGATCAGTGGCGCTGCGTAGATCCGTGAAAGCCGGCGCGTCGATTCCAGACTCGTCCAATGAGCGGAGGAGTTTGGCCTGGAAGACCTGAAATATGGCCATGGTATGGAGCGCGGAGGCAGCCTGGCCCGCCGAGGTGTAAGCCCGTCCAGCCAGTGTAGAAGTGGTGCGACAGGGCTTGGAAGGAAGGGCCCTCTTCGTTTTCCAACCCACAGCCGCGGGAGGACAGAGGTGAGCAGCCACCACTTCGTCTAGGGGTGGCAGATGCTCGTATCCCTTCTGCTCGGCGCCGTCGACGGCGGTGAGGGCGGAGCGGTACGTAGTGTGGAGGCGGGCGGAGTAAGGAGCACGCCACGACTTCGTCAGCTCTTCGTGGACCTCAGGAAAGAAGGGCGCTGAACGCTGGCGAGGTGCTTGGCGGCGGCCTGGCAGGAACCATTCGTCCAGGCGGCTGCGAGACGGCTCCTCTGGAGGGGCCCACTCGAGGACCAGTTCCTCTACGGCTCGAGACAGGATGCGGAAGAGCTCGGCATCCATGCCCTGGCCATGCTCAATGGGTTCCAAGGGAGGTGGTGGAGCGGGGTCTTCCGGCTCGCCAGCCCATCCTTCCCCTTCGGAAGCCGCAAGCGACATGGAGTCATCTTGTTCGTCGTCCGTTCCCCCGAATGAGACGAGGTCACTTGCTTCCGCGGAGGGACGCTGCTCAGGGCGGGAGAACAGAACGGGAGAGAGTTCCCTAGGAGGAGAGGGCGAGGCATGCGGGGGCTGGGCCGGCATGAGCTCGCTCAACTCCGGGCGCTGAGTCGCTCTACCCCGCTGTCTCTTCCTAGCCGGCTCGCGGGAGGAAGGAGACGGGAGGGCGCGAGCGGCGAGATCGCCCTCCGTGAAGAAGGCGACCCGCGAGCGCAGGGAAGCGAGCCTCCAGCGAGCTCGCCGTGCGCATGGGGCTTGCCCAGGCAGGCGACACACTCGCTGTGTCCATCGTCGTCATGAGTGGCGGGGCATCGTAAGACGCCGCTGCCGTGAAAACGGCAATTGGGTGGCTCTTTTAGAGCGGCGAGGGCCGCGGAAGCTCTGGAAGCGGTTAAAACCGCTGAAATCGCTCTTTTAGAATGGCGTTAAGCCGCGGGTGAAGCTCTCAGGCGGCGCGCCGGATGGCGGCAGGGGACGCACAGGAAGCGGCTGGGAGCGGGAAGCGGGAGGCGGCGACTCGGCGACGGCGCTGGAAGCTGCAGTCTGCGAGGGCGCCGGCGCTGTCCTCAACCGGCGAGTCCAGGCGAGTCTGCTGCGGGAGCCTCTTCAGACGGCGGCGAGAGCAGGAAGGCGGCAAGCTTCTTCGGCTTCAGGCGGAGATCAGCGAAGAGAAGTAGAGGTCGTCGCTGAAGGAGAAAACACTGAAGTCCTATGGCGAAACGCCCGCTTATATAGCCCTTAACCCCGCCCATTTCGGCGGGAACATTCGCGCGCTTTGTCGCATAGGCCGCGCGGCTACGCCGCGCCGCCATTGGTTCAACAACTTGTCTATGAGTGAACCAATGACGGTGCAGTTACACTGCGTTATTGAAAAAGGCTTCAGCAGCGGGGAAAAAGGGAGACCTTTCCCTATACGCAGTACGAGTGAAGTATCGAAAGGGAACAGTGCATAAGTTACATAGTTCTTGTAGGCATTGCACTGCAACAGCACAGATGTCATATTAATTTCTTCTATGCACAAGGTAATTAAGTTATTTGTTGTATGCAATGCAATGAAACGGTTTGTTATGTGTTATGACTTCAATGCATGAGGAATAAGTTAGCTTTTGTACATAATAAGGGCATAACTTACATGTTGCAATGCATGTTATGTTATATTCATTTCTTCTATGCGCAGCTTAATAAGTTAACTGTTGTATGCAATGCACTGAAACAATTCTTGAGGCATTGCAATGCAACAGCATGTGATTTGTTTTCTCTTTACAGCACGTATGAAAAGAGTTAGTTCTTGTATGCAACGCACTTGCAAAAGGCAAATGTCGTGTTATCGCTGCACTGCAAAAAGGAATAAGTTACTGCAAGGAAACAGTGCATAACTTATTAGATCTTGTAGGCAATGCAATGCAACAGCACTTATGTTATGTTAACTTCTACTATGCACAGGGTAGTAAGTTATTTATTTTATACAATACAATGAAACTGTTAGTTCTTGTATTTATTGCAATGCAACAGCATATGTGATTTGTTTTATCTTCAGTACAATGCAGTTCAACAAACACCTGTCATGTGTTATCTCTTCAATACGTGCGGAATAAGTTAGTTTCCTTGCCTTCTATTAAAGAACTAATTTATTCTTAAAGCATTAAAGAAATAACACTTAAAATATGTGGTGTTGCGATGAGTGATCTAAATCAACCGTTATGTACTCGAAGAGATAACACATAACATGTGAACTGCGTTGCAGTAAATTAAGACGTTGTGCGTTGAAGAGAGAACATATATATGTGCCATTGCAATGCAATGTTTAAAAAGAGTATACGCTATGCGTTGTTTCATTACATTGTATACAAGAACTTGCTTGTTAAGAATAAGTTACTGCAATGCAATGTACATGCTATGTGTTATATCTCAATGCATGAGGAGTAAGTTCGCTTTTTTGTACATAACGAGTGCATAACTTACATGTTGCAATGCATGTTACGTGAAAGCGTAATAGGTTAACTGTTGTATGCATACACTGAAACAGTTCTTGAGGCATTGCAGTGCAACAGAATGTGATTTGTTTTTTCTTCAATGCACATATGAAACGAGTTAGTTTTTGTATGCAACACACTTGCAACAAGCACCTGTCGTGTTATCGCTGCACTGCAAAACGGAATAAGTTACTGCAATGCAATGCCTATTTTATGTGTTATCTCTTCAGTGCACAATGGATGAGTTAGTTCGTTCATCGTAACATCACAAATGTTATGTTAATATCTCATTAATGCTTATGGAATAAGTTAATTCTTGTATACACTGTAAGGAAACAGAGCATAACTTGCATATTGGTTCTTGTATTCAGTGCAATGCAACAGCATAATGTTATTTGTTTTCTCTTCAATGCAGTGCAACATGCACCTGTCATGTTATCTCGGATGCTTAACGGATGAGTTAGTTCATTCATCGCAAACACCACGAGTTATCTCTTCAATAGATGAGCATTGCATTGTTGTTGCATTGCATTGCATTCAAAATCCTAACTAAGTTGTAAACTTATTTCGCTGTGCATTAAAGAGGTAATTCATATGTGCCGTTATGCAATGCATAGAAGAATGCATATTAACGTATGTTCATTGCTTTGTGCATTGAATAGAAATATACAATATATAGGCAATGCCTATCTTTTCTACTATCTAGTAGAAAAGTTCTGTTGCATTCGAATGCATACAAGAAGTAACATGTAAACCTTGCATTGTATACAAGAACTAACTTATTCCGTTATGCAATAAAAGATACAACACAAAACATTGCTGCTGTGGCATTGCAATGCATGTAAGAACTAACCCATTCCTTGTACACTAACCCATTCCTTGTACAATATGTATATTGCATCACATAAACGAGATACACAAACATTTGTGCTGTGTCATTGCACTGTATAATAGGACTAGCTTATTCCATTATGCATGCTGTTGCTCTGCAATTAACACAATAACTAACTCATGTTGTTCGTACATTGAAGAGATAATAACGCGCATTGCTTTGCATACAATATCTAACTTAATCCGTTATGCAGTGAAGAGATTAACATACAATATGCCCTGCTGCAAGGAGATATCATGTTTCGTTGGTTTGCCACAAGAATTGGCGCATGCCTTTGTATTCAATATCGAAATTATTATGTTTTGTAGACCTGCCATGTGCTATCCCTTCACTACATAACGGATTAAATTGATGCAATGCATTGCACATATATTATGTGTTATCTCTTCAGTGCACAACGGATGAGTTAGTTCACAAAACAGTGCATATGTTACATAGTTCTTGTAGGCATTGCACTGCAACAGCACAGATGTCATATTAATTTCTTCTATGCACAAGGTAATTAAGTTATTTGTTGTATGCAATGCAATGCAACGGTTTGTTTTCTCTTCAATGCACAAAGGAAAGAGTTCCATTTTGCTACAAAGACCTGCCATGTGCTATCCCTTCACTACATAACGGATTAAATTGCTGCAATGCCCTGCACATGTTATGTGTTATCTCTGCACTGCAAAACGGATTAAGATAATGCAAAGCACTGCACATTGTGTGTTATCTCTTTAAAGCATAACGGATGAGAGTTCATTCATTGCAACCAGTTGTTATGTGTTATCACTTCAATGCATGAGGAATAAGTTAGTTATTGTACATAATAAGTGCATAACTTACATGTTGCAATGCAACAGCACATATGTTATATTAATTTCTTGTATGCACAGCGTAATAAGTTAACTATTGTATGCATTGCAATGAAACATTCAGTTCTTCCAATGTAGCACCATATGTGATTTGTTTTTTCTTCAATGCACAAAAGAAGGTGTTCGATTTTGTATGCAATGTAGTGTTTACAAGCACCTGCCATGTGATATATCTACACTGCATAACGGATAAGTTACTGCTATGCACACATATTATGTGTTATCTCTTCAGTATATAAAGGATGAGTTAGTTAATTCATCGCAACACCACATGTAATGTGCTGTCTCTTCAATGAATAAGGAATAACTTAGTTTTTGTATACAATGCAAGGAAACACTGCAGAACTTACATAGTTCTTGTAGGTATTGCAATGTAATGGCTGGTTATATTAGTTTCTTCTATGCACAAGGTAATAAGTTATTTATTCTATGCAATGCGATGAAACGGTTAGTTCTGGTATTTATTGCAATGCAGTAAATTGCAATGCACAGATACCATGCATGCTGTTGTGCTGCAATTAATACAATAACTAACTAATTTCGTTCGTACATTGAAGAGATAATAACGCGCATTGTTTTGCATACAACATTGAACTTAATCCGTTATGCAGTGAAGAGATTAATTTACAATATTTTATTCATGTAATGCATTCATGTTGCTTTGCCACAAGAATTAACGCATTCCGTTGTATTTAATATCGAAACTGTTGCTGACTAACTCATTTGGTCTGTGCATTAAAGAGAGAACATAGTGCTACTGCATTGCATATAAGATCTAACTTATTCCGATGTGTAATAAAGAGGTAACATATATGTGCCGTTACAAACAATACAATACAAAGCATAAAAGAGTACATATAAGTTATGCGATGTTCATTACATAGAAGAATAATAGAAGAATGCATAGAAGAATAATTTACTGCAATGCAATGTCATGTTGTTATATCTCAAAACATAACGGATGAGTTTGTTCATTCATCACAACACCACATATTTTATTCATTAAAATGCATAAATGCATAAGGAATAAGTTAGTTTTTTTATACAAAGAAAAGAAAAAGTGCATAACTTACATGTTATTTTTATTTCTTCTATGCACAGCCTGATAAGATAACTATCATATGCAATTCACTGAAACAGTTCTTGACGCATTGCAATGCAACAGGACGTTATATTATTTCTTCTATGCACAACGTATATTGAGGACTAATTTGTCAGAAATATGTTTAGTATCTTGTATACAAACTTCATGATCGAGGAGTCTTGGGACCAAAAAAAAAAAAAAGGACTTCTATATGGCTGAAAAACAAAAATCAAAAGGAGTCAATGATTATGTACAGAAAGTTCACGTTCAAGAGCTTTTGGGCCATAAATATGTTCTTTAGGTAAAACTACTGTCTGTCTTATGTAACATCAGATGAAGTCAATGAGTATGTATAGAAAATTCATGATCGGGGACTAATTTGCCAGAAAAATGATCAGTTGGTCTAATATGGACTTCTGTATGGGAGAAATAACATTAGATGGAGTCAGTGAGTATGTGTAGAAAGTTCATGATCTCAGGCTTATTGTACAGAAATGTGCCCATTGGGTCCAAAATAAGTAACATCAGAAGGAGTGTATAAAAGTAACGTAAAATAAAAAAGTTCAAGATCAATTAATCTTTGGCCAGAAATATATCCATTAGTTCAAAAATGTGTCGTCCAAGACTTCTCATTGGATGACACATTGACTCTAACCATTAAACTCATTCCTAAGGTTTAGGCAAGGACTGCCATAAAAATTCCTTCAGGACCTCCTGGATGGAGCAGCAGAGACTGAAATAAAGAGAGGCCACAGAGATCTATCTAAATCCATTCATACCTATGTTCGGAGGCCTTAACACAGATCTAAACTGCATCACATCCACTCCATCTTCATGCAAAGCACAGTTTATGTTAATGGTTACTGACTGCAAAAAAAAAAAACAGGTCATGGGACAGACCTGTTAAAAGAAACAAATGCATGGACTATGATTTAACCATTTCATATCGTGTTTGGTGTCTATCTGCTCCCTACGATGCCTTTAATAATTTGAAAGAGGTTTGGTAAAGAAATAATGCATGGGTAAAAGGTTAAAGACACTATTTTAACACTGTACTTTATGCTATGCAAATGAGTTCCACACTAGGGTGGGCAACACCGGGGCTGCTTCAGATAACAGTAGACAATCACACTCCAGGATCGGCAAGGCGCCACATTTCAATCTCCTCCTCATCAGAAAGGGATAAATATGTCCCCCGGGTAGACACCCTTGTTCTGCGTTTCCAGCTCGACGGGGAAGGAGACATTAACAGACACTCCACGTCCTGAGTTTCTGACCTGACGAGGAAAGAGACTACGAGAGGGTTAAGGTGAAGCTTTCGCGAGCAAAACCTTTTACATTGTGTTCAGCTGCAAAAAGGCCCCCAGCATTGAGGGACTTCATCTGACCCTTACGGCTCCTACAGCAGCGCAGCCCAGTCCGCAAAGGACCTCTGCATTGGCAGACATTGCTTGTACCACACAGCTCCTCAGTGACACAGCCAGCCTGCAAAGGAAGATTCATCTGACCCAGCTGCCCAGTCCATCCTAAAGGACCCTCTTGGCGCAACTGAAGTTCAGCATCCTCCAGCCCTGGATCGCAACTCCGCGCCCTCCCACTGCACGCAGCCTGCATCATCAGTGGAAGACGTCTCTGCTACCGGATTGATCACCCAACTGTGTGGAACGTAAATATAAACTTACCAAACCTCTTTTCTCTGTTTAGATAACATTTATTTGAGGTCAGTTTGTTACAAATAAAAGGGATATTATTTGTTGAATGATAAATAAGCAATTATTTATCACCATTTTACCAGAGCCCTTAGGTGGCTCCCATAAGCATTCCCATACGATTCTCTTCCATCCTACATTCAGTTCAACAGCATTGCATTTATCCATTCTGTGTTCACTTCATTTATTTGTTTCTTTGGTTTAATTCAGTATTCTCCTTTGATTTTTATTTTACTATCTTTTAGAAGTGCATATTCATTATTTCATTATTAATCGTTGTGGTATTTACTCTTGCATGTTTATTGTTAATAAATTTCATTGATTTTATTATAACTGTGTCTTCCTTGTGTAGGGAAAACACCCTAGGAAGTAAAATTAGCTCAAATGAAATATTTAGGGAATTATAAAGAGTTGTTTAGATTACGACCGAGCAACTGATTCGTCCAGCGTTCATTTGCTCGAGCCGTAATAAGCTCTTGTAACGGATATAAATATCCAACAATCGTGAAAACACTGATTAGAGCACGGTAACTTGATCACAGTTTAAGACATTAAATCATAAAGCACATAATACAAGACACTTTCCTTTTAAAATCTACAAGAGATTTTATTTATTCTAACACAAACTAATCTAACACAAAGGCACGCACATACACACACACACACATTCATACGCGTTGCAGTAAGAAGGAAATGAGAGAGAAAGAGTTTTGAAAGAGAGAGAGAGAGACAGAGAGAGAGAGAGTGATCTGATTAACCGAATTCCTATCAATGCATAAGGACCAGAACGAACCATGAATCATTCATTTATGCACCAGTTCAGTTTTGGTCTGGAGGTACTTGCTTGCGTTGACTTAAAGGTGAATTTCCCTCGTCGTGCAGAGAGGGGTTTCCCAAGTCGATGATTGGTCCAGATCAGGTCCGTGTGGAACAATGAAGGAAGTCTCTTTGTCGCTGGAGTTGAAGCGGCAAAAGTCGTTGGTTGAACTTTGCGGCGAAACGTAGGACACGAGACTTTCAGCGGTAAAGGAAAATTAAGTAAAGAAAAGAAAAGTGAGTGAAGGTTGGATGGCTTGAATGAGCGGCTGGTCTGTTCTTCTTGTTACTCCATTGTTCTTGGTACTCTGGTCATGGTTTCTCTTACCAGAACAGAACCAACTCCAGTTCGTTTACTAACCAACTTCTCTCCATTCACTATCTTGCAATATGATCATTTAAACTTGAGGAGTCTTGGCCAATCAGACATTGTCCTGTTTCAAGAGGGCCTTCCTCTGCCCCCAATAAAACATAAGTGTCACATCCCGGTCTGTCTCTGCTTTAGCAGCTTGCCATTTTAACCTAATTGCTGTTAAATGGGATACAATACATTTTAAACAGATTTCATTCAAGTCAGGATATAGGAAAGGGGGAAAGAATCAAATTAAGTCCAAATAAGGCATACTTTCAATCATTCAGTCAAGAGTTAACACATTTACATGAATTGTGAGTGTTTCTAAAGCCTAACTGTTTACAGGTAGTACTTGTGGACACATAATGCAAAATGTATGTAGTTAAAAGATGTTTGATAAGTCCGTTAAAATTGTTGGAACAATTTTGAAGCAGATTTATTTGTTCAACAGTCTCTTTGGCTCTCCTGTGAAGTAAGGAAACAAAAGGGTCTGGATCGTCTCTCTGTCTTCTTGGGTGACCCTTTGGTATGTCGCTTCTACTATCAGGAAGCATGTGTCGTAAAAGTAATCAGCCTGGCTTTATCTGCAGACGGTCCGGAGCCGGAACCTCAATTCTGAATTAGAATTATGTTTTGAAAGAATCATCATTCATTTGTCTGGTTCGTCCACAGTTGCTACATATCCCCCCTTTGTTCGGCGATGTGTTGAGATGAAGACATCGGCGGACACTGTGGAAAAATGGACAGAAGCAGACACACACA
The DNA here is from genome assembly GCF_024489055.1 of Chanodichthys erythropterus. Classification (NCBI taxonomy): domain Eukaryota; kingdom Metazoa; phylum Chordata; class Actinopteri; order Cypriniformes; family Xenocyprididae; genus Chanodichthys; species Chanodichthys erythropterus. The sequence goes on from NC_090235.1 coordinate 38,570,717, forward strand.
AAGCAACAACAAAACAACACCTCCATGATTGACCACTATACTGGTGCAGGGCATTAGATTATCTGAGTACTGATGGATTAAGTTCAATTTTGGGATTGTTATTTTACATTGTCTCAGTATGTTAATGCTTGGATCAAATTGTGTGATTTAAATTGTTTGTTTCCTTATCTTCTAAATTGTTCTAGGTTGTTCTGGTGACATCATTTGTGGTAAAAATGATGTGACCCATCATGGAGCTCTCTCGGGCTCACATTTGAATTTTCAAATGGCTTTCAGACCTTAGGCGTGGTGCGTCAATCCTAATGTCATGACCTTGACCCTTATGGGGCAGACAGGTATTTTACCTTATAAAGAAGAAGGGAAAGAGAGGAAGAGGAAAAAAAAACAAAATAAAACACTTAAGTGTTTCCTGGTATGGCTAACACTACTGCGTGCATCTAAGATGTCATGTACCAGCTTAATGAAAGGTGTTCTACTTGTTGGGCAGATGGTTGCATGTTTCTTATGGTGAATGTAGCTAAGTCGATGTTGAGCTAGGTTCTGAAACTAATATCTGTCTGTAGGAAGAGCATGTTGGTGAGTATGTTAATGTAGTGTAGTGTAAAATGTAATGTAGTGTAAAATGTAATGTAGTGCAGTGTATGTATGGTCAGATCTGGTTCAGTCTGTCTTGCTCCCCCCTTTCTTGAAGGGCTTAGATGAAGATTGGCTCTTTGCATCTTGGACTTGGGATGAGAGATCATCCCTAAGTTGATGGGAGTCAGTCCAGTTAGGCAGGAAGTTCTTTGGCAGAAGGTAGGAGGAAGTTTGACATGGCTGTGCTGAGCTGTGGTGCAAAACTTTGTCTCCTACGTTGCATTCCTTTTGTAATGCCTTCTGGTTGTGACAGACTGTCTGACCTTCTGTGCTTACTGTTGTTACTGTTGCACAAGCATGGTTCTTGAGATGGGAACTCGTTGGGTTTATTGGTGGGTGATGAGTGACCAGAACTGTGTTCTCTGGTACTATTGAGTTTCCAGCGGTGTTTGGCTGCAAGAGGCCGCTTCGTTCTGTGCTGTTGTAGAACAGGTGGCAGTCATCTCCATTTGGAAGGTGGATCAGGTGATCACTGACCTTCCGTTCCGTCTCTAGTCATAACGAGGGTGACTGATCCTTGTGATCATCGCTGTTTATGTTGTTTGCAAAGAACGCTGTAATTTGCCTCATCAGTTGTTCCATGTCTTCTGAGGTGGAACTGTCTTGTTCTTGGGCGTTCTTGTTCTCAGTGCTGTGTTTAACTGAGTGATGCAGAGGTGGGTTCCGCCGTCGCTTACCCACAGTGGATGCATTTGAATGTGTTGGTTGGTGGACTTTGGCTGTCCAGTTTGGATCCCAGATGTTTCTTTCTGGTGGGTTTCTTGAGAAGTGTGGCTGGTCCCATGGCATTTTCCAGCTGTCGGTGTGGAAGCTGTCAGTGGCATGGGGGTCACGTTCTCCGTGTCCTTTATGACAGGCTGTGGCATTGTCATGCCACTGGCTGTCTTGCAGTGCACGGCTTGAGTCTTGGCTGCCGGAGTTTGAAATTGTGGCTGTTTTCAAACCTTTCTTTGAGTTCATCTTCTGTTTGATGTAGGCCTTGTGTGTCAAGTCACGTAGCTGTTGGATTGACATTGTGCTTGGGCAGGCCATGACGCCAAGATGGTGACTTAGTCCAGGGTGCAGGTTTCTCAGGAAGAGGGTTTTGAAGTTCACATCCTCTTCAAGTTCAGGTTCATGATGTGCACCTAAGTAGGCTTGTCGGAAACGGTTGTAGTAAGCTTGGGGAGTCTCTTGTCGACCTTGTTTGGTTTCCAAGGCGACTAACAGTCCATGTTCAGACTCTGGGCCTGTAAATTCTTTGATCAGTGACTCACGTAATAGCTGGTAGTTGTGCTTAACGTGAACAGGTTGTCGATCTAAGAAGCTTCGTACCTCTGGGCTGGATGTGGACCTGAGGAGATACAACCTGTCTCTGTCAGTCACATTGGGTCTCACCTCTAGGTAGAAGTCAATATCTCGGAGGTAAGTCTGGATGTTGTGGTTCTCCATGGAGTTCGGGTTGAACTGTGTGATGTTCTTAGCCAGCTTGTTAAGGTCTTTAAGGGTCATCTCGTGTGCAAATTTGGGGTCTGCATGGATGAGCTCTCTTTGGTTGACAGGGAAGAATTCTGTAGTGAAGGCCGGTGATGTTGTGGGTTGTGGCCACTCACTTCTTCCGTTGCATGGCAGTTCTTGGATGGGGGACTCTGTTGTGCTCAGCTGTGGTGATGCTGAGGGAGGCCCCTCCCTTCTTGACTCTAGTTTCTGGGTGTGAACATGTTTAAGTTCATTTCTGACCATGTAGAGCTTGCCGTTGGCATCGTCTAATTGTTGGTTTAGATGGTCCATTTCAGTGCTGTACCATTTCAAATGGTCTTCCAGAGCATTGATTTTAAAGTTCTTATCTTTAATGTCAGAATTGGCATTTTCTAGTTGGTTTACCAGGTGACATTGGACAGTCTTTAATTCTTGCTTGTCACGTTCCGCAACTGCAAGGGCTTCTTGGAGCTTGTCAACTTGTTCCTTTGTTTCTTGCTCCACAAGTTTGTCTTGAGCTTTCACCTTGTGCTGGTCTGCGCAGCGTTGGATGTGCATCAGCTCTCTCAGGAACTCAGTGGTCTGACGTTTGAAGTCGTCTTGGACTTTCACTTCCAGCTTGTGTATGCGGCTCTGGGCACGTGTCAGCTCCTCCTGTAGGTGGGTGATGTGCTTGTCGCTTAGTTTCAGCTGGGCTGTGAAGGCAATGCTTAGAGAATTGGTTATCTTGCCTAGTTCAGTGTGGTCTTGGTTCTGGCTTGAATCATGCGTCGGGAATCTTCTCAGAATTATGATTATTATTAAAAATAATAACAGTTCAATTGTCTTTGGCATGAGGCAGTTTGTAATGCCGCTGAGCCAGGCGTCCACATCTTGGGCAGTGGGGTTTTCCGTCTGCGACATGTTGGCACGCTGGGGAGAAGAGACTGACACAGATCTGTGTGGGGTGCAAGCCTATATGTGGTGGAACAGCTAAGTGTCGTTCAGTGAATGTACACCAATCGTGAAGTGTGATGGCTACGTGTTGGTTTCAGAGTGTAGACAGGTAGGCTAGTGATGAGAAGGCTTTGTCACTCAACTGAGTAAGAGAGAAAATGTTAAAACAAATTGTAAGTTTTTTTTGTTTTTGTTTTTAATTTAGAGAAATATTTTTCAAATAAATATTTTCTATTAATGAACAACTGTTTCTAAAACTAAAAGAAAAGAAAATATATATATTATTGTTTATGTTCGCAAGGACAATAAGACAATAATAATGCTGATACCTCTTTTCTTAGTTTGACAGGATTGACACCACACACCTTCAGTTGAACTGCTTACCAGGGATGCTGTGAAGGCAACGGTTGCTCAACACTTGTCTCTGTTAAATGTTCTTGGAGGAAATGTCAAAATTTAAATTGCGTTTACAAATGCAGGGAGTATGGAGAACACAAAAGGGTTTGATTAAAATCAAAAACCTAATGAATTGTTTCTTTGGAAAGATTGTGTTTCTCTTTCTTTAGAATTGATTGATGGTTCGTCCAAGCTTGATCCCTACAAAAGTGAAGAATAGGATGGAAGAAATCAGGAAACACGTGAGGAAAAGGAAAGGAGAAGGAAGGAGACCAGATCCACAAATGGCTCTGAAGCCTTTGTCTAATTACGAGGATATAATTGGTAGTTGATGGACAACTAACCCATGAGAATAAAAATGTTAGTAAGAGAGGGTTGTCTCTGATTGGTTTGAAACTCGTAATAAGTTATCAATGTCTCCTAAAAAGGCTCAGGTGTGTCGTTCCTAAGCTAGAATACAAAGAGGAAAGGGAAAAAGGTAAGAAAGAGAAAAAATGAAAATAATGGGATGAGATAAGAAAAAGGGAATTAAACAAAGAGGTAAATGAATAAATAAAATAGAGTGGCTAAGTGTATAACCAAGAAAAGGAAAAGAAAGATGTAACGCAATAAAATAATGAACAAATGTGAGTCAAAATTAGGAAAAACTTTGGTGGAATAAGTTTGCTTAAACTTTTAAAGTTCAAGGCTTATTCATACCTGAAGTAATTAGATCTAAAATATAATTTTAGTTATGAAAATTATGAAATTAGAAATAATGGAAATTTGGAAATGTAGAAATCATTTAAAATTACTTTCTAGAAAAATAGGATTTCAATTTCAATTTAATTAGTTTTATTAAATTCAAATTTGACAATTAAAAATTGTAAGCCAGTATTTCTTTTTCAAGTCAAATGCAGGTAAAACGATTAATAATTGTAAACCAATATTTTTCTTTTCAAGTAAAATATAGGTAAAGTAATAAGTGAGAAAGTAAAGGGGAAAATAAGAAGGAAAGACCAACAAGTGTACATAAAATTTAAGTGTTTTAGGTGGTTAAATCACTTTATAGTTGCTCACACAGACACTGCTTTCACACAATGATGTTAACTAGCTTAGCTTCGAGGCTAAAGGCTTTAGCATATGAACTTCAATGTAAACAACTGCAGAGGTTAGCTTAGCAACACCGTGCGGTTTGTTTACAATGACGTTTTTCCGGAAGTGTTGGTTAAGACTTCCGTGCCACGACTGTAACTATGGCGACCAAACAAAATGATAGTGGCGAACATGTGAATTACATCAAATACATGTAACTGTATAATGAAAGACGCATGCACGTACAATCAAGCGTTACGTGAAATGTCGGCGCGTTTCAACTCTATAAATAAGAGACACCACTCATAGCTGTTTTACGACGTGGGGCTTAGACTTAAAGTGATAGCTTTCTGCTGTAATAGATGGAAAAATCGCGACCTCGGCGGGTCTCTATTTGCACGCAAAATATAACAGTTTCAAATCACTTAAATTGCGCTCGGACACATGTGTTACACGAGCTCAAACAAGCAAGCGTATAGCGTTTAGCAAAAAGGGAGAATATAGCAGATTGAGTACAGTGGAACACGCACTATAACCAGTTTAGCTATAAATATAAAACAAGCAAGCGTATAGCGTTACTGTTTTACAAAGGGGAAAATAGCAGATTGAGTACAGTGGAACACGCACTATAACCAGTTTAGCTATAAATATAAAACAAGCAAGCGTATAGCGTTACTGTTTTACAAAGGGAGAATATAGCAGATTTAGTACAGTGGAACACGCACTGACACTTTAGCTATAAATATATAGAAACAGATCGAGGAACACGCTCAATCTTGCCGTTCTGTGAGGAGAGTATTCGTCCTACACAGAGGTATTTTAACTATTGCAGTTTAGTTTCAATTCAGCTCTCTGATACACAACGTTATTATAGCTATTTGAATGACGCTGGAACACGCAGACATCAGGATAGCTATAAACAAGGCATTCTAGAATTTAAGGAACACGCTTAATCCTTACCTTATAGTATGTGTGATACAGATCTGAAATTTACTGCGTTTAGAGTTTAGAGACAAGACAGCAGACTGGGGTTACAGCTCTCACTCATTCAGGCACTCGTTCAAACGGACCGCGCCGTGCGCGCTGCATACGTCACACAAACACTGAGGGGTTTAATAATTTGCGTTGATAAAAAGAAAAATGACTTGATATGTGCTCCAAATTTAGATTAAACTGCCCGCATTCTCCACCATTACTGTAGGGAAAACACCCTAGGAAGTAAAATTAGCTCAAATGAAATATTTAGGGAATTATAAAGAGTTGTTTAGATTACGACCGAGCAACTGATTCGTCCAGCGTTCATTTGCTCGAGCCGTAATAAGCTCTTGTAACGGATATAAATATCCAACAATCGTGAAAACACTGATTAGAGCACGGTAACTTGATCACAGTTTAAGACATTAAATCATGAAGCACATAATACAAGACACTTTCCTTTTAAAATCTACAAGAGATTTTATTTATTCTAACACAAACTAATCTAACACAAAGGCACGCACATACACACACACACACACATTCATACGCGTTGCAGTAAGAAGGAAATGAGAGAGAAAGAGTTTTGAAAGAGAGAGAGACAGAGAGAGAGAGAGAGTGATCTGATTAACCGAATTCCTATCAATGCATAAGGACCAGAACGAACCATGAATCATTCATTTATGCACCAGTTCAGTTTTGGTCTGGAGGTACTTGCTTGCGTTGACTTAAAGGTGAATTTCCCTCGTCGTGCAGAGAGGGGTTTCCCAAGTCGATGATTGGTCCAGATCAGGTCCGTGTGGAACAATGAAGGAAGTCTCTTTGTCGCTGGAGTTGAAGCGGCAAAAGTCGTTGGTTGAACTTTGCGGCGAAACGTAGGACACGAGACTTTCAGCGGTAAAGGAAAATTAAGTAAAGAAAAGAAAAGTGAGTGAAGGTTGGATGGCTTGAATGAGCGGCTGGTCTGTTCTTCTTGTTACTCCATTGTTCTTGGTACTCTGGTCATGGTTTCTCTTACCAGAACAGAACCAACTCCAGTTCGTTTACTAACCAACTTCTCTCCATTCACTATCTTGCAATATGATCATTTAAACTTGAGGAGTCTTGGCCAATCAGACATTGTCCTGTTTCAAGAGGGCTTTCCTCTGCCCCCAATAAAACATAAGTGTCACATCCCGGTCTGTCTCTGCTTTAGCAGCTTGCCATTTTAACCTAATTGCTGTTAAATGGGATACAATACATTTTAAACAGATTTCATTCAAGTCAGGATATAGGAAAGGGGGAAAGAATCAAATTAAGTCCAAATAAGGCATACTTTCAATCATTCAGTCAAGAGTTAACACATTTACATGAATTGTGAGTGTTTCTAAAGCCTAACTGTTTACAGGTAGTACTTGTGGACACATAATGCAAAATGTATGTAGTTAAAAGATGTTTGATAAGTCCGTTAAAATTGTTGGAACAATTTTGAAGCAGATTTATTTGTTCAACAGTCTCTTTGGCTCTCCTGTGAAGTAAGGAAACAAAAGGGTCTGGATCGTCTCTCTGTCTTCTTGGGTGACCCTTTGGTATGTCGCTTCTGCTATCAGGAAGCATGTGTCGTAAAAGTAATCAGCCTGGCTTTATCTGCAGACGGTCCGGAGCCGGAACCTCAATTCTGAATTAGAATTATGTTTTGAAAGAATCATCATTCATTTGTCTGGTTCGTCCACAGTTGCTACACTTGTGTTGATGATCAAAGATTCTACTAGTTGACCAGACTCACAAATCCTTCAGATAAATCAGTTGACCGACTCCCTCCATTTTATATTAATTCAAAAATTATTGAACAGCTCTTTTGGAGTGTTCTTAAATTGTTAAGATAGTATTCTTAACTAGTGCCCCGTATTAAAAAAGGAGGGAGGGGTCATCTGATCATAACCAAACCTTAAGTGACACATGATCAAAAATCACTACGTCACCAGTGAATGGAGTAAAAATCACTACATGTGTATGTATAGAAAGTTCAAGATTGAGTACTCTTGGGCCAGAAATATGTTCAGTAGGTCTAATGTTGACTTCTGATATCTTCTTATGTAACATTATGTAGTAATTTTCATTTTGTATAGAACATTCATGATCGGGGGCTAATTTGCCAGAAATATGTTCAGTTGGTCTAATATGGACTTCTGTATGTGGGAAATAACATTAGATGGAGTCAATGAGTATATATAGAAAGCTCATGATCTCGGGCTTATTGGATAGAAATGTACCCATTGGGTCCAAAATTCAATACTCTATGGCTGCTGTATCATCAGAAAGGACTCTATGAGTTTATATAAAAAGTTAATAATCGAGAACTAATTTGCCAGAAATATGTTCAGTTGGTCTAATATGCAATACTCTATGGGTGATGCATCATCAGAAAGGACTCTATGAGTTTATATAAAAAGTTCATCATCGAGGACTAATTTGTCAGAAATTTGTTCAGTTGGTCAAAATGGGTTCATATATGGCTGAAGTAACATGAAAGTGAATTAATGTATATGTATAGAAACTTCAAGATTCACTACTCTTTGGCCAGAAAAATGTTCAGTAGGTCTAATGTTGACTTCTGTATGGGAGAAGTAACATCAGAAGGAGTGTATAAAAGTAACGTAAAATAAAAAAGTTCAAGATCAATTAATCTTTGGCCAGAAATATATCCATTAGTTCAAAAATGCAATATTCTATTTCTGAAGTAACATTAGAGTGAGGCAATGAGTATGTATAAAAAGTATATAATCGAGTACACTTGGGTAAGAAATATGTTCGGTAGGTCAGATATGGACTTCTGTATAGCTGATGTAATATCAGAAAGCGTCATTGAGTATATATAAAAAGTTCAATTTCGAGTACTCTTTGGCCAGAAATATGTTCAGTAGGTCACATATAATGAACTCTATGGGTGAAGAAAAATCAGATTGAATCATGTATATAAAGTTCATAATCAAGGACTATTGGGACAGAAAAAAATTAATAAGTTTTAATATGTATTTTTCCATGGCTGAAATAAAATCATGTCAATTAGTATATATAGAAATTTCAAAATCGAGTACTCTTGAGTCAGTGATATGTTCATTAGGTCAAATTTGGACTGTCCTCTGAAGTAACATCAGAAGGAGTCAATGAGCAATATATAAAAACTTCAAAATCGAATACACTTTGGACAGAAAATATGTTCAGTCGGCCAGATATGTATGTATGGCTCATCTTACATCGGAAAGGAGTCATTGAGCGTTACAGAAATTTCATCATCGAGGACCAATTTGCCAGAAATTTGTTCAGTACGTCAAAAATTAGTTGACATAAGGCTGAAGTAACATCAGATGAAGTCAAAGAGTATGTATAGAAAATTCATGATCAGGGACTAATTTGCCAGAAATATGTTCACTTGGTCTAATACGGACTTCTGTATGGGTGAAATAACATTAGATGTCAAGAGTCAATGAGTTAGAAAGTTCATGATTGAGGACTTATTGGCCAGATATATGCCCACTGGGTCCAATATTCAATACTTTATGGCTGATGTGTCATCAGAAAGGACTCTATGAGTTTATATAAAAAGTTCTTCATCGAGGACTAATTTGCCCGAAATATGTTCAGTAGGTCTAATGTTGACTTCTGTATGGGAGAAGTAACATCAGAAGGAGTGTATAAAAGTAACGTATAAAATAAAATTTCAAGATCAATTCATCTTTGGCCAGAAATATATCCATTAGTTCAAAAATGCAATATTCTATGGCTGAAGTAACATCAGAGTGAGGCAAAGAGTATGTATAGAAAGTATATAATCGAGTACACTTGGGTAAGAAATATGTTCGGTAGGTCAGATATGGACTTCTGTATAGCTGATGTAATATCAGAAAGCGTCATTGAGTATATATAAAAAGTTCAATTTCGAGTACTCTTTGGCCAGAAATATGTTCAGTAGGTCACATATACAGAACTCTATGGGTGAATAAAAATCAGATTGAATCATGTATATAAAGTTCATAATCAAGAACTATTGGGACGGGGAAAAAAAAATTCATCAGTTTTAATATGTATTTTTCCATTGCTGAAATAAAATCAAGTCAATGAGTATGTATAGAAAGTTCAAGTTCAAGAGCTTTTGGGCCATAAATATACTCTTGAGGTCAAATATGGACTACTGTCTGTCTTATGTAACATCAGATGAAGTCAATGAGTATGTATAGAAAATTCATGATCGGTGTAACCAAGGGCGTAGATTTGGTTTCAACATTGGGGGGGTTGAACGTATGCTGCCTGTTTGTTTTTTTGTTTTGTTTTTTATTTTAAAAAATAATAATCTGTTTTATGTGTAGTGTTATTGGATAATCTATCTATCTATCTATCTATCTATCTATCTATCTATCTATCTATCTATCTATCTATCTATCTATCTATATATCTATCTGAACTTTATGAAATGTATGTATAATCATTCATCAAATTCTAACATAACGGTGATTCTAAAAAGAAAGAAATTATGTTAAATATTGAAACCCCCAGTAGGCGGCAGCGATTCGCTGTTTTATTGAGTGAGTGAGTCACTTAAATCGTTCATTCAGCCAATTCGTTCAAAAGTCAGATTAATTTAGGAAGAAAACAAACACCGATGTGAATATTTTTGTCATTGATCATTACAGACACTATTGAAAAATGAACAAACAAAACAGACGGCTGTTTTGGTAACTGGTTACAGTTACACTGATAGTTATGGCTATATTGTAATGGATTAGCTAGCTAAAGTGTATTACACAACATTCTCATACCTCCTTCTCAGTACATGCTTTATTCTTTTTAACGGACCAGCGGTTTAATATAGTTTTCTGGGCAGCGGTTCTCTTCATTTTTGGTGCTACCCGCGCTGTCTCATTCAAACAGTACAGCTCCACTCGCGTTGTTTTGGTGAAAGAGCGAGGCGCGTTGGTTGGGCGTTACCAATCGGTTCAATGGAGGGGGAGAATATTTTTGTCTAATTTATTATGACAAACTCATATTTGAATACAAACAAAAATATAGCTGCAAGCAGCAATTCGGGGCCAAGCCCCAGAAGGGGCAGTAGCGCAATACGGAGCAGGAAGAGCAAAAACAGCAGAAATTGAATGTACATGCAAAACAGCTGGTTCAGAAGGACAGGTGGAAATGAAATGAAAATCAATAGAAGTTCAGAGAATGAACAGGGAATGAACTAAAAACACTTGTATCTCATTCAAGAGGAATAAAGATTAGTACAATGCTTATTTGGATAAAAAAGGTATCAAAATGACTCATTACACACAATTGTATAAAGGAACCCCACACGGGATTCGAACCCACGACCTCCGAGTCCAGTGTCCATTTCTCATCTCATTGCACCACTGTGCAGGTGAATGTTGACACACCTGCCGAAGTTCATTAGTTCATGTGAAAATGAACTCAAAATGAAGAATTTTTATAAAACTGCACTGAATGTTATATTTAATAACTACTTTAGATCATTCTGCAGCTCATCATGCTGTAGCGCAATACAGAGCAGGAAGAGGAAAAACAGCAGAAAATGAACAAACATGAAACAGCTGGTTCAGAATTACGGGCGAAAATGAACTCAGAATGTACATAAGCTTAGATGAAAATGAACACAGCATGAAACAAAAAGCATTTATTTCTAATCCAAGAGGCAGTAAAGGAATCAAAACACACTATTTCATAAAACCGCTCCACCTGGGATTCGAACCCACTATCTTGGGGTGCAGAGCTCATCAGGTAACTGGCTTTACACATTGAGCTACTTGAGGATGCACATTCAACAATCTGTGGAAGAGAACTTTTAGTGTAAGAAAGAATTTACAAAAAAGCATTACTTAGCATGCTAACCATATTAGCATGCTAAGCTAACTTAATGCTAATGAAGCTCATGGTTAACTTGATAGCTGAAGAGCCACATTAAAGAGAATGACAACTGGTTAGCATGCTAAGCAATTAGCATGCTAAGCTAACTAGCATAAGACAACAAACACAAGCAAGGTCACATTCAGAGATGAATATCTTGGGAATGGTAGCGAATATCAAAAATCCGTTCAGTCATTTCTGTGCGGCTCGGTCCAAAGATCACCTGAGCTGATTTTGGACAAAATTGGACAAAAATTGTGGGAGGAGTAGCGAAAAAACTGTTTTTGATTTAATTCAATATGGCCCAAAAATGGAATCAATATTCCAAAAATGGAATACTGTACTTTTCAAAATGGCCACTACTGTACTGGGTGGAGACTTAATGTAAGATATTGAATGTGATCAGTATGAAGAGAGGAATCAGTTGTATTGACATTCATTTTTCTGGAACAAAGGGTTCAAAAGTTATAACCTTTACAAAAGTGAATATTTGAACTGGTGGTGGCGCTATAGACTTAGTCCTAGATACTCCAAAGTTGGTCAAATTACTTTTAATTACTATCACTACAAGCATGCCAAATTTGATAATTTTCCTTCTTATGGTTCATTGATTACCATACAGGGGGAAGAAGAATAACTACGAATTTGGACATAAAGGAATTGCATGTGATAGCTTCAGATTAGACCAGTTTTAGGCAGAATGCCTAGAACAGACACAAGTTCTGCATCTTTTCCTGCCACAGTACCTCATGCGGTCTGGGCATGTGTCACACTGAGTTTCGAACCCACGATGCAGAGCATTCGGGATCCGTGGCGTAACACATTGAGCTAATCAGCCATGCAAGTTCATCAGTATGCTAAGCAGAGGTTTCAGTGTGAGAAAGAGTTCACAAAAAAAAAGCTTCATAGCATGTTAACCATATTAGTATGCAAAGTTATTTAATGCCAACTAAGTTTTGGTTAACCTGTTGACTGAAGACCACATTAGAAAGAATAGCAATAGTTTAGCATGCTAAGCAATTACTGTGCTAAGCTAACTAGCATAAGACAACAAACACAAGCAAGGTCACATTCAGAGATGAATATCTCGGAAATGGTAGTGAATATCAAAAATCTGTTCAGTCATTTCTGTGCGGCTCGGTCCAAAGATCATCTGAGCTGATTTTGGACAAAATTGACCAAAATTTGTAGGAGGAGTAGCGAAAAAACTGTTTTTCATTTACTTCAATACGGCAGACAGGTACATTTAAGGAAAATGACAAATGATACATTGTCGGAATCGGCATAAGCCAGGGAATAAAATTACATGAAGCATACACATTTTGGAAAGTGTTTTCAAAAGTTATAAGCGTTTTTGAAATAATCATTACATCTGTGGAACAGTAGGTGGCGCTGTGCTGAAACTTCTCAGGTACCTTCACGACCTTCTAAAGGTCATACATACCAATTTTTGTGAAGATATGTCAAATTGTTTAAAAGATATCGCAATTTATGACAAAATTCAAAATGGCGGACACGTGATTCATCCAATATTGTCAGAATCGGTATCGTCGGATTCGGCATGATCCAAGGAATCCATAGACACCAAGATCTTGATTTTCTGACAAACTGTTCAAAAGTTATTGGCCAAAATAGCCATTTTTCATATCTCATGACCTGTAGGTGGCGCTGTTCCCAAGTTTGGCATAGACCCTCAGACCATGGTTCTGATGAAGGGTACCAATTTTTGTTTCGATTGCTCAAAGTTTGGCCGAGATACAGCCTCTATACTAATTTTGGGTCGACCTCGTTAACTTCGTGACATCATAACCTTTGAACAAAGATGAATAAAAAAAATCTGTTCAGTCATTTCTGTGCGGCTCAGTCCAAAGATAATCTGATCAAAGATTGGACAAAATTGGACAAATTTTGAAGGAGGAGAAGTGAAAAAAACAAATACTGTACTTTTCAAAATGGCCGCTACTGTAATGGGTGGAGACTTAATGTAAGAAGTTGAATAGCATCAGCATGAAGAGACGAATCAGATGAACTAAATTTAATTTTTCTATGACAAACAGTTCAAATGTTAAAACCGTTAGAATGTTGAAATTTTGAACTGGTGGTGGCGCTATAGAGTTGGTTCTAGAGACTCCAAATTTGGTCCAATCACTATTCATGAGCATCTCTACAACTGTGCCAAATTTCATCATTTTCTCATGTTCCGTTGATAGGGCTGCCATAGACTCCCATTCGGGAGGAAGAATAATAATAATAAAAGGGAAAACGTACAATTACAATAGGGGCTACAGCCCCTTCGGGGCTTGGCCCCTAATTATTAAATGAATTCTACATATTTTTCATTTGATCTGCTGTGATTTTCATGTTGAAATATTTGGGGGGTTGTAACTGAAGCATTTGAATATTGGGGGGGTGACCTCCCCCCCATCCCCCCCACAAACTACGCCCCTGGGTGTAACGATTCAACACTCGACATGGGATCCATTTTGCAAGCTTTATTAAAAGTAATCGTAGTAGTACAGGCAGGGGTCAGCATCAGCAAACACAGCAATGTAGAGCAGGCAGAAACGTGGTCAGAGACAGGCAGAGGATCAGGGCAACAAGCAAGATTCACAGTCCAGAGAGCAGGCACAGGGTCGATGGGCAGGCAGCAAAGGGTCAGGAAACGTTAAACAGACAGGAATAGCAACGGGAAAACAAACAGGGTATAAACGCTCAGAAATGACAGCCGGGGCAATAATCAAGACTTCGCGGTGAAGTGGTGTGTGTGACAGTCCTTTATAGTCCTGGTTATGAGCTGCAGCTGGGTGTGGTGATTAGTGTGGTGTGCTAGGGTGGATGTGTCAACAGGTGATTGGTGTGATGTGAACATATGACAGACAGGGAGGATTGTGGGAAGTGTAGTCCTGGAACTGACAGGAGCGGGCGATGATCGTGACATAACGCCCCCCTCCCGGAAGGCGCGTCCTCGCGCCGTAAAAGGAACAGCTAGGGAGGGGGGGTGGGTGCATTGGAGATCTAACGGCAGACGGGATCTCCAATGCAGCCCCAGGGACTCAGGCAGCCACGGTGGGTCAGGTGGCTCGGGCGGCCATGGCAGGTCGGGTGGTTCGGGCGGCCACGGCAGGTCAGGCGGCTCGGGCAGCCACGGCAGGTCAGGCGGCTCGGGCAGCCACGGCGGGTCAGGTGGCTTGGGCAGCCACAGCAGAACAGGGTCTATAGGTGACCCCAGCGGTTCAGAGTCCATAGATGGCCATAGTAGGTCAGGGGCCCTTGGTCATGGTTGAGCAGGGTCCCCACCCACAAGCTCCCCACCCTCAGGTATACTGCCCCCCCCCAAAAAGTTCTTGGGGATTTCAGCAGGGTCCATAATAGGTTCGTGGACCAGGAGTTCGGGTGGCGCCGGCAGGGCCAGGCATGTGGGTGAAGCCGGCAGGGCAAGACGCCTGAATGGCGCTGGCAGCGCAAGGAGTTTGAGCGGCGCTGGCAGGGCTGGAAGCTTGGGTGGCGCTGGCAGGGCTGGAAGCGTGGATGGCGCTGGCAGGGCGAGGAGCTCAGGTGGCGCCGGCAGGGCGAGGAGCTCAGGTGGCGCCGGCAGGGCGAGGAGCACAGGTGGCGCCGGCAGAGCGAGGAGCTCAGTAGGCGCCGGCAGGGCAAGACGCTTAGGCGGTGCTGGTAGAGCATGACGCTTGGGCGGAGCAGGAGAAACCTCTGGAGTGGTCTCCAGGCCCACAGCGGCCTCTTGAACAGCGTCTGCGTCTTGAGGAGAGGAGGACGCCTTCTTCCTCCTCCTCCTCTTCCTCCGGGAGTGAGGCGATGGTTAACCGACTGGAGTGGTCTCTGGAGCAAACTCACTGGCTGAAGTGGGTTCTGGAGCGGACTCAATGGCTGGAACGCCCCTTACCTCCGTGAGCACTGAAGGGGCGGCCATCTTGCCCGTAGGCACTGGCAAAGCAGCCATCATGTCCATCGCGTCCAGGGCGCTTGAGAGCGTTGCAACAGGCGAGCTTGAGAGCGTTGCAACAAGCGAGCTTGAGAGCGTTGCAACAGGCGAGCTTGAGAGCGTTGCAACAGGCGAGCTTGAGAGCGTTGCAACAGGCGAGCTTGAGAGCGTTGCAACAGGCGAGCTTGAGAGCGTTGCAACAGGCGAGCTTGAGAGCGTTGCAACAGACTCGCTTGAGAGCGTTGCAACAGACTCGCTTGAGAGCGTTGAAACAGGCGAGCTTGAGAGCGTTGCAACAGGCGAGCTTGAGAGCGTTGCAACAGGCGAGCTTGAGAGCGTTGCAACCGGCGAGCTTGAGAGCGAAGCGGCCGGCTGGCTCGAGTGCGAAGCGGCAGACTGGCTTGAGAGCGAAGCGGCAGACTGGCTTGAGAGCGAAGCAGCAGACTGGCTTGAGAGCGGAGCGGCCGGCGGGCTTGAGTGCGAAGCGGCCGGCAGACTTGAGAATGAAGTGGCTGGTGGATGCTTAGGGATGCCAGCAGCTCGAGCTGAAGTCATCGGCGGATCAACCACACTGGAACGTAATCCTTGCCGTTCTCTGACTGATCTAGAGACGTGTCGTGGCTCTGGGCGATCAGCGGCGACGTGACATTGCTCTGGGCGATCAGCGAAGGCGTGACGTGACGTGGCTCTGGACGATCAGCGAAGACGTGAACTGTTGCTGTTGTGATGGTAGCCGCCATTTTGTGTGTGTTACCTGGCGCGGCGGCCATTACGGGGTTCACCATGGTGTCGCATTCCTCCGCGACACCCACAGTAAACGGAGAGCCAACAGTCAACAATGCATAGTCCATAAAGCTGCTGAGTGACGAACGCGGTCCATCTCGTCTTAATTGATTTTGGAGAGGTTGGTTGACGCCGTCACAGAAAAAGTCAATCAGTGCACAGTCCGGAAGATCAGAGAGGTAAGCAATGTCCAGATATTCCTGCACATAATCCTCTAACGATCGCGTGCCCTGCGTACTCCACAATAACAACTGGTCAATGTCCATACCGTACAACTGAACTCCGGGAAAGCTGCTGGATCGTGGTAGTGGCGAAGTCTTCTGTAACGATTCAACACTCGACATGGGATCCATTTTGCAAGCTTTATTAAAAGTAATCGTAGTAGTACAGGCAGGGGTCAGCATCAGCAAACACAGCAATGTAGAGCAGGCAGAAACGTGGTCAGAGACAGGCAGAGGATCAGGGCAACAAGCAAGATTCACAGTCCAGAGAGCAGGCACAGGGTCGATGGGCAGGCAGCAAAGGGTCAGGAAACGTTAAACAGACAGGAATAGCAACGGGAAAACAAACAGGGTGTAAACGCTCAGAAATGACAGCCGGGGCAATAATCAAGACTTTGCGGTGAAGTGGTGTGTGTGACAGTCCTTTATAGTCCTGGTTATGAGCTGCAGCTGGGTGTGGTGATTAGTGTGGTGTGCTAGGGTGGATGTGTCAACAGGTGATTGGTGTGATGTGAACATGTGACAGACAGGGAGGATTGTGGGAAGTGTAGTCCTGGAACTGACAGGAGCAGGCGATGATCGTGACAATCGGGGACTAATTTGCCAGAAATATGTTCATTTGGTCTAATATGAACTTGAACATGCCATATGAATATGGCTTTTTGGACAGAAATATGCCCATTGGGTCTAATATTCAATACTCTATGGCTGTTGTATCGTCAGAAACGACTCTATGAGTTTATATAAAAAGTTCATCATTGATGACTAATTTGTCAAAAATTTGTTCAGTTGGTCAAAATGGCTGAAATAATATCAAAGTGAATTAATGTGTATGTATAGAAAGTTCAAGACTGAGTAATCTTTGGCCTGAAATATGTTCAGAAGGTCTAATGTTGACTTCTGTATTGGTGAAGTAACATCAGACGGAGTGTATAAAAGTAACGTATAAAAAAAAGTTGAAGATCAATTAATCTTTGGCCAGAAATATATCCATTAGTTCAAAAATGCAATATTCTATTTCTGAAGTAACATCAGATTGAGGCAAAGAGCATGTATAGAAAGTATATAATCGAGTACACTTGGGTAAGAAATATGTTCGGTAGGTCAGATATGGACTTCTGTATAGCTGATCAGAAAGCGTCATTGAGTATATATAAAAAGTTCAATATCGAGTACTCATGGGTCAGGAATATGTTTAGTTGGTCAAATATACACATCTATATGTATATGGCTGATGTGACATAAAAAGGTGTCAGTAAGTATATATAAAAAGTTCAAATTCCACTACTCTTTGACCAAGAATATGTACAATTAGATCATATATGCAATACTCTATGGCTGATTTTATCATTAGGAGTCAATGAGTTTGTCTAAAAAGATCATGATCGAGGGATTATTGGCCAGAAATATGCCCATTGGGTCCAATATTCAATACTTTATGGCAGTTGTATAATCAGAAAGGACTCTATGAGTTTATATAAAAAGTTCATAATCGAGAACTAATTTGCCAGAAATATGTTCAGTTGGTCTAATATTCAATACTCTATGGCTGATGTATCATCAGAAAGGACTCTATGAGTTTAAATAAAAAGTTCATCATCGAGGACTAATTTGTCAGAAATTTGTTCAGTTGGTCAAAATGGGTTCATATATGGCTGAAGTAACATGAAAGTGATTTAATGTATATGTATAGAAAGTTCAAGATTGAATACTTTTTTTCCAGAAATATGTTCAGAAGGTCTAATGTTGACTTCTGTATGGGAGAAGTAACATCAGAAGGAGTGTATAAAAGTAACGTAAAATAAAAAAGTTCAAGATCAATTTATCTTTGGCCAGAAATATATAAATTAGTTCAAAAATGCAATATGCTATTTCTGAAGTAACATTAGAGTGAGGCAATAAGTATGTATAAAAAGTATATAATCGAGTACACTTGGGTAAGAAATATGTTCGGTAGGTCAGATATGGACTTCTTTATAGCTGATGTAATATCAGAAAGCGTCATTGAGTATATATAAAAAGTTCAATTTCGAGTACTCTTTGGCCAGAAATATGTTCAGTAGGTCACATATACAGAACTCTATGGGTGAAGAAAAATCAGATTGAATCATGTATATAAAGTTCATAGTCAAGGACTATTGGGACGGAAAAAAATTAATCAGTTTTAATATGTGTTTTTCCATGGCTGAAATAAAATCATGTCAATTAGTATATGTAGAAAGTTCAAGATCGAGTAATTTTGGGTCAGTGATATGTTCTTTAGGTCAAATTTGGACTGTCCACTGAAGAAACATCAGAAGGAGTCAATGAGCAATATATAAAAACTTCAATATCGAATAGACTTTGGACAGATAATATGTTCAGTCGGCCAGATATGTATGTATGGCTCATCTTACATTGGAAAGGAGTCATTGAGTGTTACAGAAATTTCATCATCGAGGACTAATTTGCCAGAAATTTGTTCAGTACGTCCAAAATTGGTTGACATAAGGCTGAAGTAACATCAGATGAAGTCAAAGAGTATGTATAGAAAATTCATGATCAGGGACTAATTTGCCAGAAATATGTTCAGTTGTTCTAATACGGACTTCTGTATAGGTGAAATAAAATAAGATGGAGTCAATGAGTTAGAAAGTTCATGATTGAGGTCTTATTGGCCAGATATATGCCCATTGGGTCCAATATTCAATACTCTATGGCTGCTGTATCATCAGAAAGGACTCTATGAGTTTATATAAAAAGTTCATAATCGAGAACTAATTTGCCAGAAATATGTTCAGTTGGTCTAATATGCAATACTCTATGGGTGATGCATCATCAGAAAGGACTCTATGAGTTTATATAAAAAGTTCATCATCGAGGACTAATTTGTCAGAAATTTGTTCAGTTGGTCAAAATGGGTTCATATATGGCTGAAGTAACATGAAAGTGAATTAATGTATATGTATAGAAAGTTCAAGATTGAGTACTCTTTGGCCAGAAATATGTTCAGTAGGTCTAATGTTGACTTCTGTATGGGAGAAGTAACATCAGAAGGAGTGTATGAAAGTAACGTATAAAATAAAAGTTCAAGATCAATTAATCTTTGGCCAGAAATATATCCATTAGTTCAAAAATGCAATATTCTATGGCTGAAGTAACATCAGAGTGAGGCAATGAGTATGAATAAAAAATATATAATCGAGTACACTTGGGTAAGAAATATGTTCGGTAGGTCAGATATGGACTTTGGTATCGCTGATGTAATATCAGAAAGCATCATTGAGTATATATAAAAAGTTCAATGTCGAGTACTCTTTGGCCAGAAATATGTTCAGTAGGTCACATAAACAAAACTCTATGGGTGAAGAAAAATCAGATTAAGTCTTGTGTATAAAGTTCATAAGGACTATTAGAACGGAAAAAAAATAATCAGTTTTAATATGTATTTTTCCATTGCTGAAATAAAATCAAGTCAATGAGTATGTATAGAAAGTTCAAGTTCAAGAGCTTTTGGGCCATAAATATGCTCTTTAGGTCAAATATGGACTACTGTCTGTCTTATGTAACATCAGATGAAGTCAGTGAGTATGTATAGAAGATTCATGATCGGGGACTAATTTGCCAGAAATATGTTCAGTTGGTCTAATATGCAATACTCTATGGCTGATGTGTCATCAGAAAGGACTCTATGAGTGTATATAAAAAGTTCATCATCGAGGACTAATTTGTCAGAAATTTGTTCAGTTGGTCAAAATGGGTTCATATATGGCTGAAGTAACATGAAAGTGAATTAATGTTTATGTATAGAAAGTTCAAGATTGAGTACTCTTTGGCCAGAAATATGTTCAGTAGGTCTAATGTTGACTTCTGTATGGGAGAAGTAACATCAGACGGAGTCTGTAAAAGTAACGTATAAAAAGAAGTTCAAGATCAATAAATCTTTGGCCAGAAATATATCCATTAGTTCATAAATGCGATATTCTATGGCTGAAGTAACATCAGAGTGAGGCAATGAGTATGTATATGAAGTATATAATCGAGTACACTTGGGTAAGAATTATATTCGGTAGGTCAGATATGGACTGCTGTATTAGCTGATGTAATATCAGAAAGCGTGAATGAGTACATATAAAAACAGAAATAAGTTCAGTAGGTCACTTATACAAAACTCTATAGGTGAAGAAAAATCAGATTGTCTCATGTATATAAAGTTCATAATCAAGGACTATTGGGGTGGGAAAAAATGAATCGGTTTTATTATGTACTTCTAAATGGCTGAAATAAAATCAAGTCAATGAGTATGTATAGAAAGTTCAAGATTGAGTAATCTTTGGCCTGAAATATGTTCAGTAGGTCTAATGTTGACTTCTGTATGGGAGAATTAACATCAGAAGGAGTCTGTAAAAGTAACGTATAAAAAGAAGTTCAAGATCAATAAATCTTTGGCCAGAAATATATCCATTAGTTCATAAATGCGATATTCTATGGCTGAAGTAACATCAGAGTGAGGCAATGAGTATGTATATGAAGTATATAATCGAGTACACTTGGGTAAGAATTATATTCGGTAGGTCAGATATGGACTGCTGTATTAGCTGATGTAATATCAGAAAGCGTGAATGAGTACATATAAAAACAGAAATAAGTTCAGTAGGTCACTTATACAAAACTCTATAGGTGAAGAAAAATCAGATTGTCTCATGTATATAAAGTTCATAATCAAGGACTATTGGGGTGGGAAAAAATGAATCGGTTTTATTATGTACTTCTAAATGGCTGAAATAAAATCAAGTCAATGAGTATGTATAGAAAGTTCAAGATCGAGTACACTTGGGTCAGTAATATGTTCATTAGGTCAAATTTGGACTAATGTCTTTCTGAATTAACATCAGAAGGAGTCATTGAGCCTGTACAGAAGTTTCATCATCGAGGACTAATTTGCTAGAAATTTGCTCAGTAGGTCAAAAATTGGTTGACATAAGGCTGAAGTAACATCAGAATGAGTCAATGACTATGTATAGAAAGTTCAATCGAGTACTCATGGGTCAGGATTATGTTTAGTTGGTAAAATATACACTTCTATATGGCTGATGTGACAAGAAGGTGTCAGTAAGTAAATATAAAAAGTTCACATTCCAGCATTCATTGACCAAGAATATGTACAAATAGCTGATTTTATCATTAGAAGGAGTCAATGAGTTTGTCTAAAAAGTTCATGATTGAGTACTAATTTGTCAGAAATATGGTCAGTATTTTGTATACAAAATTCATGATCGAGGAGTCTTGGGACCAACAAAAAAAATGAAGTAGGTCTAATATGGACTTCTGTATGGATGAAAAACAAAAATCAGGAGTCAATGAATATGTATAGAAAGTTCAAGTTCAAGAGCTTTTGTGTTCTTCAGGTCAAATATGGATTACTGTCTGTCTTATGTAACATAAGATGAAGTCAATGAGTATGTATAGAAAATTCAATTTGCCGGAAATATGTTCAGTTGGTCTAATATGGACTTCTGTATGGGAGAAATAACATTAGATGGAGTAAATGAGTATGTATAGAATGTTCATGATCTTCTGGCTTATTGGCCAGAAATATGCCCAATGGGTCCAATATTCAATACTCTATGGCTGATGTATTGTCAGAAAGGACTCTATGAGTTTATATAAAAAGTTCATCATCGAGGACTAATTTGCCAGTATAGAAAGTATATAATCGAGTACACTTGGGTAAGAAATATGTTCGGTAGGTCAGATATGGACTTCTGTATAGCTGATCAGAAAGTGTCATTGAGTCTATATAAAAAGTTCAATATCGAGTACTCATGGGTCAGGAATATGTTTAGTTGGTCAAATATACACATCTATATCTATATGGCTGATGTGACATAAAAAGGTGTCAGTAAGTATATATAAAAAGTTCAAATTCCACTACTCTTTGACCAAGAATATGTACAATTAGGTCAAATATGCAATACTCTATGGCTGATTTTATCATTAGAAGGAGTCAATGAGTTTGTCTAAAAAGATCATGATCGAGGGCTTATTGGCCAGAAATATGCCCATTGGGTCCAATATTCAATACTTTATGGCCGTTGTATAATCAGAAAGGACTCTATGAGTCACATAAACAAAACTCTATGGGTGAAGAAAAATCAGATTAAGTCTTGTGTATAAAGTTCATAAGGACTATTGGGACGGGAAAAAAATAATCATAATAAAAAATAAAAGTTTTAATATGTACTTCTATATGGCTGAAATAAAATCAAGTCAATGAGTATGTATAGAAAGTTCAAGTTCAAGAGCTTTTGGGCCATAAATATGCTCTTTAGGTCAAATATGGACTACTGTCTGTCTTATGTAACATCAGATGAAGTCAATTAGTATGTATAGAAGATTCGTGATCGGGGACTAATTTGCCAGAAATAAGTTCAGTTGCTCTAATATGCAATACTCTATGGCTGATATGTCATCAGAAAGGACTCTATGAGTGTATATAAAAAGTTCATCATCGAGGACTAATTTGTCAGAAATTTGTTCAGTTGTTCAAAATGGGTTCATATATGGCTGAAGTAACATGAAAGTGAATTAATGTATATGTATAGAAAGTTCAAGATTGAGTACTCTTTGGCCAGAAATATGTTCAGTAGGTCTAATGTTGACTTCTGTATGGGAGAAGTAACATCAGACGGAGTGTATAAAAGTAACGCATAAAAAAAGTTCAAGATCAATTAATCTTTGGCCAGAAATATATAAATTACTTCAAAAATGCAATATTCTATTTCTGAAGTTACATCAGAGTGAGGCAAAGAGTATGTATAGAAAGTATATAATCGAGTACACTTGGGTAAGATATATGTTCGGTAGGTCAGATATGGACTTCTGTATAGCTGATGTAATATCAGAAAGCGTCATTGTGTCTATATAAAAAGTTCAATTTCGAGTACTCATGGGTCAGGAATATGTTTAGTTGGTCAAATATACGCTTCTATATGGCTGATGTGACATAAAAAGGTGTCAGTAAGTATATATAAAAAGTTCAAATTCCACTACTCTTTGACCAAGAATATGTACAACTAGATTAAAAAGTTTGTAGACAAACTTTAAGTTGGCTTGAAAAAGTTTATAAAAAGTTTAAAAAGTTATAAAGTTTAAAGTTTTAAAGTTATGAGTTTGAATGAGTTTTAGTAGGTAGATAGATTTGATGAGTTTGAGTTCATGGGTTTGAATGAGTTTTAATAGATAGATAGATAAGGTACTCGGGGTGGTTGCTAGGGTGTTGCTATGCGGTTGCTAGGGTACTCGGGGCGGTTTCTAAGGTGTTGCTATGCGGTTGCTAGGGTACTCGGGGCAGTTGCTAATGTGTTGCTATGCGGTTGCTAAGGTACTCGGGGTGGTTGCTAAGCGGTTGCTAGGGTACTCGGGGTGGTTGCTAGGGTGTTGCTATGCGGTTGCTAAGGTACTCGGGGTGGTTGCTATGGTGTTGCTATGCGGTTGCTAGGGTACTCGGGGTGGTTGCTATGGTGTTGCTATGCGGTTGCTATTGTACCCAGGCTGGTTGCTAGGATGATGCCAGGGTGATTTGTGTGGTTGCTATGCAGTTGCCATGGTGTTCTGGGTGGTTGCTAGGTTAATTTGGGTGGTTGCTGCTATGTGAGTTGATCATAGATAGATAGATAGATAGATAGATTGAGTTTATGAATTTGAATGAGTTAATAGATAGATGAAAAGTCATAGATGAGAAGTCATAGATGAGAAGAGAGATATATGAGAAAAGATAGATGAGAAGTGATAGATGAGAAGAAAGATAGTCGAGAGGAGAGATAGATAAATGAGAAGAGAGATAGATGAGAAGTGATAGATAGATAGATAGATAGATAGATAGATAGATAGATAGATGAGAAGTGATAGATGAGAAGAGAGATAGAGAGATAGAGAGATAGATGAGACGAGAGATAGATGAGAAGTGATAGATAGATTGATAGATGAGAAGTGATAGATAGATGGATAGATAGATAGATAGATGAGAAGTGATGGATAGATAGATAGATAGATAGATAGATAGATAGATAGATAGATAGATAGATAGATAGATAGATAGATAGATAGATAGATAGATAGATAGATAGATAGATAGATGAGAAGATAGATAGACAGATAGATAGATAGATAGATGATAGATAGATAGATAGATAGATAGATAGATAGATAGATAGATAGATAGATAGATAGATAGATAGATAGATAGATAGATAGATAGATAGATAGATAGATAGATGAGTTTGAGATAGATAGATAGATAGATAGATAGATAGATAGATAGATAGATAGATAGATAGATAGATAGATAGATAGATAGATAGATAGATAGAGTTTGAATGAGTTTAAATGGCTCAGTAATAGTACATAGAATGGAAGCTTCATTGAGTTTAATGGGCTTCAGTGTGTTTAGATTTGAATTTTTGACAGTTGGAGTTTGATGGAATGTTCAGATTTTCAATGGGAATCAATGGGAGTTTTTTTCAGTTTTAATCAGCATTTTTAGGAAAACCGTAAGTCGGATCAGTCTGAAAAGATATAGCACACTAAGTCAGAACAGTCTGAAGGTCTAGTCCGAGTTTGGTGGTTGTAGCTTGAACAGTCTAGGAGGAGTAGCATTTAGAAATTTAGTCTAAGAAGAATAATAATAACTAGATAAAAAAGTTTGAGGACAAACTTTAAGTTGGCTTGAAAAAGCATAGCCAGAAAGTTTGAAGAAGTTTTAAAAGTTTGAAGTTTGAAAGTTTAAGTTTTATTAGATAGATAGATAGATAGATAGATTGGTAATTGTCACAGATGGATACTATGGAGTTTTTATAGAGTTATTAGCATGTTCTTAGCCCACTCTAGCACTTAGCTAATCACTATTAGCATGTAGCTATTCACTGCTAGCATTTTGAAGTCCAGATTGCTAGCATGAGTCAAAAGAGCCAACCGCCATGTCTCTACGATGTACTGATGCAGAGATATAGATTTTGCAAAACGGTTGCTAGGGTACTCTGTTTGGTTGCTAGGGAGTGACTTGGCAGCTACCAGTGATGATACTCCAAAGGCTGCTTGACAATATAAACCAATCCCCATGTCTGTACGATGTTCTGATGCAGAGATATAGATTTTGCAAATTGGTTGCTAGGGCACTCTGTTTGGTTGCTATGGTGTTGCTATGCAGTTGCTAGGGTACTCGGGGTGGTTGCTAAGGTGTTGCTATGCGGTTGCTAGGGTGTTGCTATGCGGTTGCTATGGTACTCGGGGTGGTTGCTAAGGTGTTGCTATGCGGTTGCTATGGTACTCGGGTGGTTGCTAGGGTGTTGCTATGCGGTTGCTAGGGTACTCGGGGTGGTTGCTAAGGTGTTGCTAGGGTACTCGGGGTGGTTTCTAAGGTGTTGCTATGCGGTTGCTAGGGTACTCGGGGTGGTTGCTAGGGTACTCGGGTGGTTGCTAGGGTGTTGCTATGCGGTTGTTAGGGTACTCGGGGTGGTTGTTAGGGTGTTGCTAGGGTACTCGGGGTGGTTGCTAAGGTGTTGCTAGGGTACTCGGGGTGGTTGCTAAGGTGTTGCTATGCTGTTGCTAGGGTACTCGGGGTGGTTGCTAGTGTGTTGCTATGCGGTTGCTAGGGTACTCGGGGTGGTTGCTAGGGTGTTGCTATGCGGTTGCTAGGGTACTCGGGGTGGTTGCCATGGTGTTGCTATGTGGTTGCTATTGTATCCAGGCTGGTTGCTAGGATGATGCCAGGGTGATTTGTGTGGTTGCTATGCAGTTGCCATGGTGTTCTGGGTGGTTGCTAGGTTGGTTTGGGTGGTTGCTATGAGAGTTGATAGTAGATAGATAGATAGATAGAGAGATAGATGAGAAGTGATAGATGAGAAGAGAGATAGATGAGAAGTGATAGATGAGAAGAGAGATAGATGAGAAGTGATAGATGAGAAGAAAGATAGATGAGAAGGGATAGATAGATAGATAGATAGATAGATAGATAGATAGATAGATAGATAGATAGATAGATAGATAGATAGATAGATAGATTAGAAAGAGAAATAGATAGATAGATAGATAGATAGATAGATTTAGTTTGATAGATAGATAGATAGATAGATAGATAGATAGATAGATAGATAGATAGATAGATAGATAGATAGATTAGAAAGAGAAATAGATAGATAGATAGATAGATAGATAGATAGATAGATAGATAGAGAGATAGATAGATAGATGAGAAGTGATAGATGAGAAGAGAGATAGATGAGAAGTGATAGATGAGAAGAGAGATAGATGAGAAGTGATAGATAGATAGATGAAAAGTGATAGATGAGAAGAAAGATAGATTGATAGATAGATAGATAGATAGATAGATAGATAGATAGATAGATAGATAGATAGATAGATAGATAGATAGATAGATAGATAGATAGATAGATAGATAGATTTAGTTTGATAGATAGATAGAGATAGATAGATTAAAAAGAGAAATAGATAGATAGATAGATTTAGTTTGATAGATAGATAGATAGATAGATAGATAGATAGATAGATAGATAGATAGATAGATAGATAGATAGATAGATGGATAGATTAGAAAGAGAAATAGATAGATAGATAGACAGATTAGAAAGAGAAATAGATAGATAGATAGATAGATAGATAGATAGATAGATAGATAGATAGATAGATAGATAGATAGATAGATAGATAGATAGATAGATAGATAGATTAGAAAGAGAAATAGATAGATAGATAGATAGATAGATAGATAGATAGATAGATAGATAGATAGATAGATAGATAGATAGATAGATAGATAGATAGATAGATAGATTAGAAAGAGAAATAGATAGATAGATTAGAAAGAGAAATAGATAGATAGATAGATAGATAGATAGATAGATAGATAGATAGATAGATAGATAGATAGATAGATAGATAGATAGATAGATAGATAGATAGATAGATAGATAAAGACATATTAGATAGAATGGAAATTTGAATGAGTCTCAATGGATTAGAAATAGTACATAGAATGGCACCTAATAGAGTCTGATGGGCCTCTCCAACTGTCAAAATTTGAATTTTGACAGTTGGAGTTTGAATAGTCTTGGCTCATTTGAACATTCCGTCAATGAAAGTCAATGGGATTTTTCCAAGTTTTAGTCAGCTTTTTTAGGAAAACCGTAAGTCTGATCAGTCTGAAAAGATATAGCACACTAAGTCAGAATAGTCTGAAGGTCTAGTCCGAGTTTGGTGGTTGTAGCTTGAACAGTCTAGGAGGAGATGCATTTAGAAATTTAGTCTAAGAAGAATAATAATAATAATAAGCTTAAGTAGTAGATCAGTAAGTTGGCTTTTTCAAGCCAACTTAACTAGATTAAAAAGTTCGTTGAGACAAACTTTAAGTTGGCTTGAAAAAGCCTAGCCTGAAAGTTTAAAGTAGTTTATAAAGTTTAAAGTTTGAAAGTTTTCAGTTTGAAAGTTTCAGTTTTAGTTTAGTAGTTTTGATAGATAGATGGTCAGGGAAAGGTGGTTGCTAGGATTTTACTATGCGGTTGCTAAGGTACTTAGGATGGTTGCTAGGCTGTTGCTATGTGGTTGCTAGGGTACTCGGGGTGGTTGCTAAGGTGTTGCTATATGGTTGCTAGGGTACTCGGGGTGGTTGCTAGGGTGTTGCTATATGGTTGCTAGGGTACACAGAGTAGTTGCTAAGGTGTTGCTATGCGGTTGCTAGGGTACTCTGGGTGGTTGCTAGGGAGTTGCTATGGTAACCTGGGTGGTTGCTAAGGTGTTGCTAGGCAGTTGCTAGGGTGTTCTGGGTGGTTTTTAGGTGGTTGCTATGGTAACATGGGTGGTTGCTATGATGTTACTAGGTGGTTGGTAGTTGTCACAGATGGTTACTATGGAGTTTTTATAGTTATTAGCATGTTTTTAGCCCACTTTAGCACTTAGCTAATCACTATTAGCATGTAGTTATTCACTGCTAGCATGTGTAGCATTTTGGAAGTCCAGATTGCTAGCATGAGTCAAAAGAGCCAACAGCCATGTCTCTACGATGTTCTGATGCAGAGATATAATTCTTGCAAAACGGTTGCTAGGGTACTCTGTTTGGTTGCTAGGGAGTGGCTTGGCAGCTACCAATGATGATACTCCAAAGGCTGCTTGACAATATAAACCAACCCCCATGTCTGTACGATGTTCTGATGCAGAGATATGGATTTTGCAAAACGGTTGCTAGGGTACTCTGTTTGGTTGCTAGGGAGTGGCTTGGCAGCTACCAATGATGATATTCCAAAGGCTGCTTGACAATATAAACCAACCTCCATGTCTGTACGATGTCCTGATGCAGAGATATAGATTTTGCAAAACGGTTGCTAGGGTACTCTGTTTGGTTGCTAGGGAGTTGGTTGCTAAGAAGTGATAGATAGATAGATTTAGTTTGATAGATAGATAGATAGATAGATAGATAGATAGATAGATAGATAGATAGATAGATAGATAGATGAGAAGTGATAGATAGATAGATTGATAGATTTAGTTTGATAGATAGATAGATAGATGAGAAGTGATAGATAGATAGATATATATATAGATGAGAAGTGATAGATTTAGTTTGATAGATAGATAGATAGATAGATAGATTTAGTTTAATAGATAGATAGATAGATAAATGAGTTTGAATGAGTTTCAATGGATTAGAAATAGTACATAGAATGGCACTTGAGTCTAATTGAGTTTTTGAGTCTAATAGGCTTCCGTAGTTTAAATTTGAATTTTGACAGTTGGAATTTGAAAGTCTTGGCTCATTTGAACATTCCGTCAATGAAAGTCAATGGGATTTTTCCGAGCTTTAATAGTCATTTTTAGGAAAACCGTAAGTCGGATCACTTAGAAAAGATATAGCACACTTGGTCAGAACAGTCTTAAGGTTTGAGCCGAATTTAGTAGTTCTAGCTTTAAAGCTCTAGGACGAGTTAGTGTTAGAAATTTTAGTCTCAGAAGAAGAATAATAATAATAAGTTTAATAAGCATTTCAGTAAGTTGGCTTTTTCAAGCCAACTTAACTAGATAAAAAAGTTTGTAGACAAACTTTAAGTTGGCTTGAAAAAGCATAGCCAGAAAGTTTGAAGAAGTTTTAAAAGTTTGTAGTTTGAAGCTTTTCAGTTTGAAATAGTTTAAGTTTTAGAATTGTAGTTTTAAAAGCTAGATAGATAGCTAGATAATTAAACAGACTGATCGATTAGATAGATAGATAGATAGATAGATAGATAGATAGATAGATAGATAGATAGATAGATAGATAGATAGATAGATAGATAGATAGATAGATAGTTGTCACAGATGGATATTATGGAGTTTTTATAGAGTTATTAGCATGTTCTTAGCCCAGCGTAGCACTTAGCTAATCACCATTAGCATGTAGCTATTCACTGCTAGCATGTTGGAAGTCCAGATTGCTAGCATGAGTCAGAAGAGCCAACCGCCATGTCTCTACAATGTTCTGATGCAGAGATATAGATTTTGCAATACAGTTGCTAGGGTACTCTGTTTGTTGCTAGGGAGTGGCTTGGCAGCTACCAATGATGATACTCCAAAGGCTGCTTGACAATACAAACCAACCCCCATGTCTGTACGATGTTCTGATGCAGAGATATAGATCTTGCAAAACGGTTGCTAGGGTACTCTGTTTGGTTGCTAGGGAGTGGCTTGGCAGCTACCAATGATGATACTCCAAAGGCTGCTTGACAATACAAACGAACCCCCATGTCTGTACGATGTTCTGATGCAGAGATATAGATTTTGCAAAATGGTTGCTAGGCTACTCTATTTGGTTGCTATGGAGTGGCTTGGCAGCTACCAGTGATGATACTCCAAAGGCTGCTTGACAATATAAACCAACCCCCATGTCTGTACGATGTTCTGATGCAGAGATATAGATTTTGCAAAACGGTTGCTAGGGTACTCTGTTTGGTTGCTAGGGAGTGGCTTGCCAGCTACCAATGATGATACTCCAAAGGCTGCTTGACAATATAAACCAACCCCCATGTCTGGACGATGTTCTGATGCAGAGATACAGATTTTGCAAAATGGTTACTAGGGTACTGTTTTGTTGCTAGGGAGTGACTTGCCAGCTACCAATGATGATACTCCAAAGGCTGCTTGACAATATAAACCAACCCCCATGTCTGGACGATGTTCTGATGCAGAGATACAGATTTTGCAAAATGGTTGCTAGGGTACTGTTTGGTTGCTAGGGAGTGGCTCGGCAGCTACCAATGATGGTACTCCAAAGGCTGCTTGACAATATAAACCAACCCCCATGTGTGTACGATGTTCTGATGCAGAGATATAGATCTTGCAAAACGGTTGCTAGGGTACTGTTTGGTTGCTAGGGAGTGGCTCGGCAGCTACCAATGATGATACTCCAAAGACTACTTGACAATATAAACCAACCCCCATGTCTTTACGATGTTCTGATGCAGAGATATAGATTTTGCAAAACGGTTGCTAGGGTACTCTAGTTGGTTGCTAGGGTATTGCTATGAGGTTGCTAGGAGTTTCTATATATGATATTTATTAGTTAGATAGATATTAGTTAGATGGATAGATAGATATTAGTTAGATAGTTATTAGTTAGATAGATATTAGTTGGATAGTTATTAGATATTAGTTGGATAGATAGATAGATAGATAGATAGATAGATAGATAGATAGATAGATAGATAGATAGATAGATAGATAGATAGATAGATAGATAGATAGATAGATAGATATTAGATAGATAGATAGTTATTAGTTAGTTAGATACAGTAGATATTAATTAGATAGTTAATAGTTAGATAGTTTTTAGTTAGGTAGATATTAGTTAGATGATAGTTATTATTTAGATAGATATTAGTTGGATAGTTATTATTTAGATAGATATTAGTTGGATATTTATTATTTAGATAGATATTAGTTGGATGGATAGATAGTTATTAGTTAGATAGATAGATAGATAGATAGAAAGATAGATAGATAGATAGATAGATAGATAGATAGATAGATAGATTGATAGATATAATGATAGATCTTAGATAGATAGATAGATAGATAGATAGATAGATAGATAGATAGATAGATAGATAGATAGATAGATATTAGTTAGTTATATAGATATTAGTTAGATAGTTAATAGTTAGATAGATAGTTATTAGTTAGATAGATATTAGTTTGATGGATAGATGGTTATTAGTTAGATATTAGTTGGATGGATAGATAATTATTAGTTAGATAGATAGATATTAGTTAGATAAATATTAGTTAGATGGATAGATAGTTATTAGTTAGATAGATATAAGTTAGATAGATATTAGTCAGATAGTTATTAGTTAGATGGATAGATAGTTATTAGTGAGATAGATATTAGTGAGAGATAGATGAGATTGAATGAGTTTCAATTGATTAGAAACAGTACATAGCATGGCAGTTTAATTGAGTCTATTTGAGTTTTGAGTCTAATGGGCTTCTGTACTGTTGGCTCATTTGAACAGTCGGTCAATGAAAGTCAATGGGATTTTTCCGAGTTTAAATTGCCATTTTTAGGAAAACCGTAAGTCGGATCAGTTAGAAAAGATATAGCACACTAAGTCAGAACAGTTTGAAGATCTAGTCCGAGTTTGGAGTTTGTGGAGTTAAAGCTCTAGGAGGAGTTAGTCTTGGAAATTCAAGTAAGAAGAAGAAGAAGAAGAAGAAGAAGAATAACTAGATAAAAAAGTTTGAGGACAAACTTTAAGTTGGCTTGAAAAAGCCGGTCCAGAAAGTTTGAAGTAGTTTTAAAAGTGTGAAGTTTGAGAGTTTTCAGTTTAAAAGTTTAAGTTTTAGTTTAGTAGTTAGATTTAACATTAGGCTAATCACTATTAGCATGTAGCTATTCATTGCTAGCATGTGTAGCATGTTGGAAGTCCAGATTGCTAGCATGAGTCAAAAGAGCCAACTGCCATGTCTCTATGATGTTCTTATGCAGAGATATAGATCTTGCAAAACGGTTGCTAGGGTACTCTGTTTGGTTGCTAGGGAGTGGCTAGGCAGCTACCAGTGATGATACTCCAAAGGCTGCTTGACAATATAAACCAATCCCCATGTCTGTACGATGTTCTGATGCAGAGATATAGATTTTGCAAAACCGTTGCTAGGGTACTCTATTTGGTTGCTAGGGAGTGGCTTTGCAGCTACCAATGATGATACTCCAAAGGCTGCTTGACAATATAAACCAACCCCCATGTCTGTACGATGTTCTGATGCAGAGATATAGATTTTGCAAAACGGTTGCTAGGGTACTCTATTTGGTTGCTAGGGAGTGGCTTTGCAGCTACCAATGATGATACTCCAAAGGCTGCTTGACAATATAAACCAACCCCCATGTCTGTACGATGTTCTGATGCAGAGATATAGATTTTGCAAAACGGTTGCTAGGGTACTCTGTTTGGTTGCTAGGGAGTGGCTTTGCAGCTACCAATGATGATACTCCAAAGGCTGCTTGACAATATAAACCAACCCCCATGTCTGTACGATGTTCTGATGCAGAGATATAGATTTTGCAAAACGGTTGCTAGGGTGCTCTGTTTGGTTGCTAGGGAGTGGCTTTGCAGCTACCAATGATGATACTCCAAAGGCTGCTTGACAATATAAACCAACCCCCATGTCTGTACAATGTCCTGATGCAGAGATATAGATTTTGCAAAACGGTTGCTAGGGTACTCTATTTGGTTGCTAGGGAGTGGCTTTGCAGCTACCAATGATGATACTCCAAAGGCTGCTTGACAATATAAACCAACCCCTATGTCTGTACGATGTTCTGATGCAGAGATATAGATTTTGCAAAACGGTTGCTAGGGTACTCTGTTTGGTTGCTAGGGAGCGGCTTCGCAGCTACCAATGATGATACTCCAAAGGCTGCTTGACAATATAAACCAACCCCCATGTCTCTATGATGTTCTGATGCAGAGATATAGATTTTCCAAAATGGTTGCTAGGGTACTCTGTTTGGTTGCTAGGGAGTGGCTTGGCAGCTACCAGTAATGATAGATGGATAGATAGATAGATAGATGAGTTTGAATGAGATAGATAGATAGATAGATAGATAGATAGATGAGTTTGAATGAGTTAGATAGATAGATAGATAGATAGATAGATAGATAGATAGATATATAGATAGATAGATAGATAGATAGATAGATAGATAGATAGATAGATAGATAGATAGATAGATAGATAGATAGATGAGTTTGAATGAGATAGATAGATAGATAGACAGACAGACAGATAGATAGAAAGATGAGTTTGAATGAGATAGATAGATAGATAGATAGATAGATAGATAGATAGATAGATAGATAGATAGATAGATAGATAGATAGATAGATAGATAGATAGATAGATAGATAGATAGATAGATAGATAGATAGATAGATTAGTTTGAATGAGTTAGATAGATAGATTAGTTTGAATGAGTTAGATAGATAGATAGATAGATAGATAGATAGATAGATAGATAGATAGATAGATAGATAGATAGATAGATGAGTTTGAATGAGATAGATAGATAGATAGATAGATAGATAGATAGATAGATAGATAGATAGATAGATAGATAGATAGATAGATAGATAGATAGATAGATAGATAGATAAAGTTTAATGAGTTTCAATGAGTTTCAATGGATTAGAAATAGTACATAGAATGGCAGTTGAGTCTAATTGAGTTTTTGAGTCTAATGGGCTTTCATAGTTTGAATTTGAATTTTGACAGTTGGAATTTGAAAGTCTTGGCTCATTTGAACATTCCGTCAATAAAAGTCAATGGGATTTTTCCGAGCTTTAATTGTCATTTTTAGGAAAAACGTAAGTCGGATCAGTTAGAAAAGATATAGCACACCAAGTCAGAACAGTCTGAAGGTCTGACCCGAGTTTGGAGTTTGTGGAGTTAAAGCTCTAGGAGGAGTTAGTCTTGGAAATTCAAGTAAGAAGAAGAATAATAATAACTAGATAAAAAAGTTTGAAGACAAACTTTAAGTTGGCTTGAAAAAGCCAGTCCAGAAAGTTTTAAATAGTTTTAAAAGTTTTCAGTTTGAAGTTTTCAGTTTGAAGTTTGAAACTTTGAAGTTTGAAAGTTTAAGTTTAGTAGCTTAGATAGATAGATAGATAGTTGTCACAGATGGTTACTATGGAGTTTTATAGAGTTATTAGCATGTTCTTAGCCTACTTTAGCACTTAGCTAATAGATATTAGCATGTAGCTATTCACTGCTAGCATGTGTAGCATGTTGGAAGTAGAGATTGCTAGCATGAGTCAAAAGAGCCAACCGCCATGTCTCTACAATGTTCTGATGCAGAGATATAGATCTTACAAAACGGTTGCTAGGGTACTGTTTGGTTGCTAGGGAGTGGCATGGCAGCTACCAATGATAATACTCCAAAGATTGCTTGACAATATAAACCAAACCCCATGTCTCTACGATGTTTTGATGCAGAGACATAAATCTTGCAAAACGGTTGCTAGGGTACAGTTTGGTTGCTAGGGAGTGGCTTGGCAGCTACCAATGATAATACTCCAAAGACTGCTTGACAATATAAACCAAACCCCATGTCTCTACGATGTTTTGATGCAAAGATATAGATCTTGCAAAACGGTTGCTAGGGTACTCTGTTTGGTTGCTAGGGAGTGGCTCAGCAGCTACCAATGATGATACTCCAAAGGCTGCTTGACAATATAAACCAACCCCCATGTCTTTATGATGTTCTGATGCAGAGATATAGATCTTGCAAAACGATTGCTAGGGTACTGTTTGGTTGCTAGGGAGTGGCTCGGCAGCTACCAATGATGATACTTCAAAGGCTGCTTGACAATATAAACCAACCCCCATGTCTGTACGATGTTCTGATGCAGAGATATAGATCTTGCAAAACGGTTGCTAGGGTACTGTTTGGTTGCTAGGGAGTGGCTCGGCAGCTACCAATGATGATACTCCAAAGGCTGCTTGACAATATAAACCAACCCCCATGTCTGTACGATGTTCTGATGCAGAGATATAGATCTTGCAAAACGGTTGCTAGGGTACTGTTTGGTTGCTAGGGAGTGGCTCGGCAGCTACCAATGATGATACTCCAAAGGCTGCTTGACAATATAAACCAACCCCCATGTCTTTACAATGTTCTGATGCAGAGATATAGATCTTGCAAAAAGGTTGCTAGGGTACTGTTTGGTTGCTAGGCATTGGCTTGGCAGCTACCAGTGATGCTACTCCAAAGGCTGCTTGACAATATAAAACAACCCCCATGTCTGTACGATGTTCTGATGCAGAGATATAGATCTTGCAAAACGGTTGCTAGGGTACTTTGTTTGGTTGCTAGGGAGTGGCTTGTCGGCTACCAATGATGATACTCCAAAGGCTGCTTGACAATATAAAACAACCCTCATGTCTGTACGATGTTCTGATGCAGAGATATAGATCTTGCAAAACGGTTGCTAGGTACTCTGTTTGGTTGCTAGGGAGTGGCTTGGCAGCTACCAATGATGATACTCCAAAGGCTGCTTGACAATATAAACCAACCCCCATGTCTGTACGATGTTCTGATGCAGAGATATAGATCTTGCAAAACGGTTGCTAGGGTACTGTTTGGTTGCTAGGGAGTGGCTTGGCAGCTACCAATGATGATACTTCAAAGGCTGTTTGACAATATAAACCAATCCCCATGTCTGTACGATGTTCTGATTTGAATATAGATAGATAGATAGATAGATAGATAGATAGATAGATAGATAGATAGATAGATAGATAGATAGATAGATAGATAGATAGATAGATAGATAGATAGATAGATAGATAGATAGATAGATAGATTTAGTTTGATAGATAGATAGATAGATAGATAGATAGAGTTTAATGAGTTTCAATGGATTAGAAATAGTACATAGAATGGCACTTGAGTCTAATTGAGTTTTTGAGTCTAATGGGCTTCCGTAGTTTGAATTTGAATTTTGACAGTTGGAATTTGAAAGTCTTGGCTCATTTGAACATTCCGTCAATGAAAGTCAATGGGATTTTTCCGAGCTTTAATTGTCATTTTTTAGGAAAACCGTAAGTCGGATCAGTTAGAAAAGATATAGCACACCAAGTCAGAACAGTCTGAAGGTCTGACCCGAGTTTGGAGTTTGTGGAGTTAAAGCTCTAGGAGGAGTTAGTCTTGGAAATTCAAGTAAGAAGAAAAATAATAATAACTAGATAAAAAAGTTTGAAGACAAACTTTAAGTTGGCTTGAAAAAGCCAGTCCAGAAAGTTTTAAATAGTTTTAAAAGTTTTCAGTTTGAAGTTTTCAGTTTGAAGTTTGAAACTTTGAAGTTTGAAAGTTTAAGTTTAGTAGTTTAGATAGATAGATAGATAGTTGTCACAGATGGTTACTATGGAGTTTTATAGAGTTATTAGCATGTTCTTAGCCTACTTTAGCACTTAGCTAATAGATATTAGCATGTAGCTATTCACTGCTAGCATGTGTAGCATGTTGGAAGTAGAGATTGCTAGCATGAGTCAAAAGAGCCAACCGCCATGTCTCTACAATGTTCTGATGCAGAGATATAGATCTTACAAAACGGTTGCTAGGGTACTGTTTGGTTGCTAGGGAGTGGCATGGCAGCTACCAATGATAATACTCCAAAGACTGCTTGACAATATAAACCAAACCCCATGTCTCTACGATGTTTTGATGCAGAGATATAGATCTTGCAAAACGGTTGCTAGGGTACTCTGTTTGGTTGCTAGGGAGTGGCTCAGCAGCTACCAATGATGATACTCCAAAGGCTGCTTGACAATATAAACCAACCCCCATGTCTTTATGATGTTCTGATGCAGAGATATAGATCTTGCAAAACGGTTGCTAGGGTACTGTTTGGTTGCTAGGGAGTGGCTCGGCAGCTACCAATGATGATACTCCAAAGGCTACTTGACAATATAAACCAACCCCCATGTCTGTACGATGTTCTGATGCAGAGATATAGATCTTGCAAAACGGTTGCTAGGGTACTGTTTGGTTGCTAGGGAGTGGCTCGGCAGCTACCAATGATGATACTCCAAAGACTGCTTGACAATATAAACCAACCCCCATGTCTATATGATGTTCTGATGCAGAGATATAGATCTTGTAAAACGGTTGCTTGGGTACTCTGTTTGGTTGCTAGGGAGTGGCTTGGCAGCTACCAGTGATGATACTCCAAAGGCTGCTTGACAATATAAACCAACCCCCATGTCTGTATGATGTTCTGATGCAGAGATATAGATCTTGTAAAACGGTTGCTAGGGTACTCTGTTTGGTTGCTAGGGAGTGGCTTGGGAGCTACCAATGATGATACTCCAAAGGCTGCTTGACAATTTAAACCAACCCCCATGTCTATATGATGTTCTGATGCAGAGATATAGATCTTGTAAAACGGTTGCTAGGGTACTCTGTTTGGTTGCTAGGGAGTGGCTTGGCAGCTACCAGTGATGATACTCCAAAGGCTGCTTGACAATATAAACCAACCCCCATGTCTGTATGATGTTCTGATGCAGAGATAAAGATCTTGTAAAACGGTTGCTAGGGTACTCTGTTTGGTTGCTAGGGAGAGGCTTGGGAGCTACCAATGATGATACTCCAAAGGCTGCTTGACAATTTAAACCAACCCCCATGTCTGTACGATGTTCTGATGCCGAGATATAGATCTTGCAAAACGGTTGCTAGGGTACTCTGTTTGGTTGCTAGGGAGTGGTTTGGGAGCTACCAATGATGATACTCCAAAGGCTGCTTGACAATTTAAACCAACCCCCATGTCTGTACGATGTTCTGATGCAGAGATATAGATCTTGCAAAACGGTTGCTAGGGTACTCTGTTTGGTTGCTAGGGAGTGGCTTGGCAGCTACCAGTGATGATACTCCAAAGGCTGCTTGACAATTTAAACCAACCCCCATGTCTGTACGATTTTCTGATGCAGAGATATAGATTTTGCAAAACGGTTGCTAGGGTACTCTGTTTGGTTGCTAGGGAGTGGCTCAGCAGCTACCAATGATGATACTCCAAAGGCTGCTTGACAATATAAACCAACCCCCATGTCTTTATGATGTTCTGATGCAGAGATATAGATCTTGCAAAACGGTTGCTAGGGTACTGTTTGGTTGCTAGGGAGTGGCTCGGCAGCTACCAATGATGATACTCCAAAGGCTACTTGACAATATAAACCAACCCCCATGTCTGTACGATGTTCTGATGCAGAGATATAGATCTTGCAAAACGGTTGCTAGGGTACTGTTTGGTTGCTAGGGAGTGGCTCGGCAGCTACCAATGATGATACTCCAAAGACTGCTTGACAATATAAACCAACCCCCATGTCTATATGATGTTCTGATGCAGAGATATAGATCTTGTAAAACGGTTGCTAGGGTACTCTGTTTGGTTGCTAGGGAGTGGCTTGGCAGCTACCAGTGATGATACTCCAAAGGCTGCTTGACAATATAAACCAACCCCCATGTCTGTATGATGTTCTGATGCAGAGATAAAGATCTTGTAAAACGGTTGCTAGGGTACTCTGTTTGGTTGCTAGGGAGTGGCTTGGGAGCTACCAATGATGATACTCCAAAGGCTGCTTGACAATTTAAACCAACCCCCATGTCTATATGATGTTCTGATGCAGAGATATAGATCTTGTAAAACGGTTGCTAGGGTACTCTGTTTGGTTGCTAGGGAGTGGCTTGGCAGCTACCAGTGATGATACTCCAAAGGCTGCTTGACAATATAAACCAACCCCCATGTCTGTATGATGTTCTGATGCAGAGATAAAGATCTTGTAAAACGGTTGCTAGGGTACTCTGTTTGGTTGCTAGGGAGTGGCTTGGGAGCTACCAATGATGATACTCCAAAGGCTGCTTGACAATTTAAACCAACCCCCATGTCTGTACGATGTTCTGATGCCGAGATATAGATCTTGCAAAACGGTTGCTAGGGTACTCTGTTTGGTTGCTAGGGAGTGGTTTGGGAGCTACCAATGATGATACTCCAAAGGCTGCTTGACAATTTAAACCAACCCCCATGTCTGTACGATGTTCTGATGCAGAGATATAGATCTTGCAAAACGGTTGCTAGGGTACTGTTTGGTTGCTAGGGAGTGGCTTGGAAGCTACCAATGATAATACTCCAAAGGCTACTTGACAATATAAACCAACCCCCATGTCTGTACGATGTTCTGATGCAGAGATATAGATCTTGCAAAACGGTTGCTAGGGTACTCTGTTTGGTTGCTAGGGAGTGGCTTGGCAGCTACTAGTGATGATACTCCAAAGGCTGCTTGACAATTTAAACCAACCCCCATGTCTGTACGATTTTCTGATGCAGAGATATAGATTTTGCAAAACGGTTGCTAGTGTACTCTATTTGGTTGCTAGGGAGTGGCTTGGGAGCTACCAATGATGATACTCCAAAGGCTGCTTGACAATTTAAACCAACCCCCATGTCTGTACGATGTTCTGATGCCGAGATATAGATCTTGCAAAACGGTTGCTAGGGTACTCTATTTGGTTGCTAGGGAGTGGCTTGGCAGCTACCAGTGATGATACTCCAAAGGCTGCTTGACAATATAAACCAACCCCCATGTCTGTACGATGTTCTGATGCAGAGATATAGATCTTGCAAAACGGTTGCTAGGGTACTCTGTTTGGTTGCTAGGGAGTGGCTTGGCAGCTACCAGTGATGATACTCCAAAGGCTGCTTGACAATTTAAACCAACCCCCATGTCTGTACGATTTTCTGATGCAGAGATATAGATTTTGCAAAACGGTTGCTAGGGTACTCTATTTGGTTGCTAGGGAGTGGCTTGGGAGCTACCAATGATGATACTCCAAAGGCTGCTTGACAATATAAACCAACCCCCATGTCTGTACGATGTTCTGATGCCGAGATATAGATCTTGCAAAACGGTTGCTAGGGTACTCTATTTGGTTGCTAGGGAGTGGCTTGGGAGTTACCAATGATGATACTCCAAAGGCTGCTTGACAATTTAAACCAACCCCCATGTCTGTACGATGTTCTGATGCCGAGATATAGATCTTGCAAAACGGTTGCTAGGGTACT
The DNA here is from genome assembly GCF_024489055.1 of Chanodichthys erythropterus. NCBI lineage: Eukaryota > Metazoa > Chordata > Actinopteri > Cypriniformes > Xenocyprididae > Chanodichthys > Chanodichthys erythropterus. The sequence continues at coordinate 38,611,162 of NC_090235.1, forward strand.
CTGTTTGGTTGCTAGGGAGTGGCTTGGCAGCTACCAATGATGATTCTCCAAAGGCTGCTTGACAATATAAACCAAAATAGATAGATGAGTTTGAATGAGTTAGATAGATTGATAGATAGATGAGTTTGAATGAGATAGATAGATAGATAGATAGATGGATGAGTTTGAATGAGATAGATAGATAGATAGATAGATAGATAGATAGATAGATAGATAGATAGATAGATAGATAGATAGATAGATAGATAGATAGATAGATAGATAGATAGATAGATAGATAGATAGATTTAGTTTGACAGATGATTTAGTTTGATAGATAGATAGATTTAGTTTGATAGATAGATTTAGTTTGATAGATAGATAGATAGATAGATAGATAGATAGATAGATAGATAGATAGATAGATAGATAGATAGATAGATTGAATGAGTTTCAATAGATTAGAAAATAGTATATAGAATGGCACTTGAGTCTAATTGAGTTTGAGTCTAATGGGCTTCCATAGTTTAAATTTGAATTTTGACAGTTGGAGTTTGAATAGTCTTGGCTCATTTGAACATTCCGTCAATGAAAGTCAATGGGATTTTTCCGAGCTTTAACAGTCGTTTTTAGGAAAACCGTAAGTCGGATCAGTTAGAAAAGATATAGCACACTAAGTCAGAACAGTTTGAAGGTCTGACCCGAGTTTGGAGTTTGTAGAGTTAAAGCTCTAGGAGGAGTTAGAGTCAGAAATTTTAGTCTCAGAAGAATAATAATAATAATAATAATAAGTTTAAATAGGATTACAGTAAGTTGGCTTTTTCAAGCCAACTTAATAATAATAAGTTTAAATAGGATTACAGTAAGTTGGCTTTTTCAAGCCAACTTAACTAGAATGTACATTTCCTGAAGAAAATGTGAATGGTGCTTGCAGTGGCAAAATTCGGCACCGGTTGCTAGGGTGCTGTAATTGGTTGCTAGGGCGTGGCTATGAACTACTTATTGGCTGCTTGATAGGTTGAGTAAAAAGAGCCCAGCCCCAAGTCTCTAAATTCTACTGATCCAAAGATATGATATATTAGATTTTGTCCCAATGTTAAGTCTATGGGAGTTTTTTCAGCCGTTTTTTTTGTACGCTGTGCGAACATCGTACACCCGATCGCTTAGAAAAGTCATAGCACACCTCTCCTCAATAAGCCGGTCGATTTGACACCTCATTTGTGGGTCTATGACAAACGGTGCGGGACAAGTTACGCGCCAAAGTTTTGTTCAGGTGAATAGTAATTACAATACTAGAATGTACATTTCCTGAAGAAAATGTGAATGGTGCTTGCAGTGGCAAAATTCGTCACCGGTTGCTAGGGTTCTGTAATTGGTTGCTAGGGCGTGGCTATGAAGATGCTGTGTCAATACTTATTGGCAGGCTGAATCAAAAGAGCCCAGCCCCAAGTCTCTATGACCTTCTAAACCAAAGATATGATCTCACAGATTTGGCCCCCATGTTAAGTCTATGGGACTTTTTTCAGCCGTATTTTCGTATGCTGTGCGAAAATCGTACACCCAATCGCTTAGAAAAGTCATAGCACACCTCTCCTCAATAAGCCGGTCGATTTGACACCTCATTCGTGGGTCTACGACAAACGGTGCGGGACGAGTTACGTGCCAAATTTTTGTTCAGGTGAATAGTAATTACAATACTAGAATGTACATTTCCTGAAGAAAATGTGAATGGTGCTTGCAGTGGCAAAATTCGGCACCTGGTTGCTAGGGTGAGGCTATGAAGTCAATAGTTATTGGCTGCTTGATAGTCCGAGTCAAAAAAGCCCAGCCCCAAGTCTCTATGACCTTCTAAACCAAAGATATGATCTCACAGATTTGGCCCCCATGTTAAGTCTATGGGAGTTTTTTCAGCCGTTTTCTCATACGCTGTGCGAACATCGTTCACCCGATCGCTTAGAAAAGTCATAGCACACCTCTCTCAATAAGCCGGTCGATTTGACACCTCATTCGTGGGTCTACGACAAACGGTGCGGGACGAGTTACGCGCCAAAGTTTTGTCTAGGTGAATAGTAATTACAATACTAGAATGTACATTTCCTGAAGAAAATGTGAATGGTGCTTGCAGTGGCAAAATTCGCCACCTGGTTGCTAGGGTGCTGTAATTGGTTGCTAGGGCGTGGCTATGAAGTTGCTGTGTCACTACTTATTGGATGGCTGAGTCAAAAGAGCCCAGCCCCAAGTCTCTATGACCTTCTAAACCAAAGATATGATCTCACAGATTTGGCCCCCATGTTAAGTCTATGGGAGTTTTTTCAGCCGTTTTTTCGTACGCTGTGCGAACATCGTACACCCGATCGCTTAGAAAAGTCATAGCACACCTCTCCTCAATAAGCCGGTCGCTTTGACACTTCATTCGTGGGTCTACGACAAACGGTGCGGGACGAGTTAAGCGCCAAAGTTTTGTTCAGGTGAATAGTAATTACAATACTAGAATGTACATTTCCTGAAGAAAATGTGAATGGTGCTTGCAGTGGCAAAACTCGGCACTCTTGATTAGCATTATGCTAACATAATTACCGTCCTGCTAGGATGTTTTTAGCAAGATGCTAACATGATTAGCATGTTGCTAGCATTATGCTAACACCCTTAGCATCCTGCTAACATGTTTTTAGAAAGATGCGAATCATGTTAACATAATGCTAGCAAAATGCTAACATGATTAGCATGTTGCTAGCATTATGCTAACACCCTTAGCATGCTGCTAGCATGTTTTTAGAAAGATGCTAATCATGTTAGCATAATGTTAGCAACATGCTAACATGATTAGCATAATGCTAGCATGATGCTAGCATGATTACCATGTTGTTAGCATGTTTTTAACAAGATGCTAATCATGTTAGCATAATCTTAGCAACATGCTAACATGATTAGCATAATGGTAACATGATGCTTAGCATGATTACCATTTCTAAGCATGTTTTTAACAACATGCTAACAAGATGAGCATGTTGCTCGCATGATGCTAACACCCAAAGCATGCTGCTAGCATGTTTTTAGCAAGATGCTAATCATGTTAGCATAATGCTAGCAACATGCTAACATGATTAGCATAATGCTAGCATGATGCTAGCATGATTACCATGTTGCTAGCATTATTTTAACCAAATGCTAATAATGTTAGCATTATGTTAGCAACATGCTAACATGATTAGCATGTTGCTAGCATGATGCTAACACCCTTAGCATGCTGCTAGCATGTTTTAAACAAGATGCTAATCATGTTAGCATAATGCTAGCAAACATGCTAACATGATTAGCATAATGCTAGCATGATGCTAGCATGATTACCATGTTTTTAGCATGATTTTAACAAGATGCTAATCATGTTAGCATAATGTTAGCAACATGCTAACATCATTAGCATAATGCTAGCATGATGCTAGCATGATTACCATGTTGTTAGCATGTATTTAACAAGATGCTAACATGATTAGCATGTTTGCTAACATGATGCTAACATGATTAGCATGCTACTAGCATCATGCTAACACAATTAACATGCCACTAGCATTATTCTAACACATTTTTACTAGTTTGTGTCATGTTTAAACCTTAAGCTAATCACTATTAGCATGTAGCTATTCACTGCTAGCATGTGTAGCATGGTGGAAGTCCAGTTTGCTAGCATGAGTCAAAAGAGCCAACCGCCATGTCTCTATAATGTTCTGATGCAGAAATATAGGTGTTTCAAAACGGTTGCTAGGGTACTCTGTTTGGTTGCTAGGGAGTGGCTTGGCAGCTGCCAATGATGACACTCCAAAGGCTACTTGCCAATATAAGCCAACCCCCATGTCTCTACGATGTTCTGTTGCAGAGATATAGGTCTTGCAAAATGGTTGCTAGGGTACTCTGTTTGGTTGCTAGGGAGTGGCTTGGCAGCTGCCAATGATGATACACCAAAGGCTGCTTGCCAGTATGAATGATATAAATCAACCCCCATGCCTGTATGAAATTCAGATTTGAAGATATCCCTCTATGCTTTGGGTTGCTAGGGTGCTCTAAATGGTTGCTAGGGGGTGGCTATGAAGTGTTGAAGGTGATTCGTGATTGGCCGTTTGCTGCCCCGAGTCAAATGAGCCCACCCTCATGTTTCTATGACACTTCTATCCAAAAATATTAATTTGATCTTTTTCAATGGAAGTCTATGGAGCTTGTTACTAAGGTGCTCTATATGGTTGCTAGGGCGTGGCTTGATAGCTTCACATTGATCCTGAGAGACTGATTGGTTGCCTGAGTAAAATAAGCCCACCCCCTTGTCTCTATGACACTGCAATCCAGAGTTATGTTCAATACAAAATCCCTATGTAATTTCCCATAGTAGGAAAAACACAGTACTTCCTGGTTCATGGGCACGGCTTCACCATAGTATGTCTATGGGGCAACTTTGGGCAGCTCTTGCGCCCCAGGGGTACAACTTACACCCCATTTTGAGGTATGGTCTGAGAGAGCCTGTCAGCCTCTTCAAACGTGGTAACCCACATGTTTCTACGAAATTCTCGTTAGGAGCTATGATTCGTCAAAGTTCGTCGCAATGTTAAGTCTATGGGATTTTTCGGCTACTTTTTCGCCCGCCGGACGAACATCGTACACCCGATCGCTTATAAAAGTCATAGCACACCACTCCTCAATGGGCCGGTCGATTTGACACCTCATTCATGGGTCTAGGACAAAAGCTGCGGGAGGAGTAGCGCGCAGACGAAAAAGTGGAAGAAGAAGAAGAAGAATAATAATAAGTATGCAGGAGAATAAGAATGGAGCTTTGCCTTTGGCAAGCACCATTAACTAGAATGTACATTTCCTGAAGAAAATGTGAATGGTGCTTGCAGTGGCAAAATTCGGCACCGGTTGCTAGGGTGCTGTAATTGGTTGCTAGGGCGTGGCTATGAAGTTGCTGTGCCACTACTTATTGGCTGGCCGAATCAAAAGAACCCAGCCCCAAGTCTCTATGACCTTCTGATCCAAAGATATGATCTCACAGATTTTGACCCAATGTTAAGTCTATGGGAGTTTATTCAGCCATTTTTTTTGTACGCTGTGCGAACATCGTACACCCGATCGCTTAGAAAAGTCATAGCACACCTCTCCTCAATAAGCCGGTCGATTTGACACCTCATTTGTGGGTCTAGGACAAACGGTGCGGGACGAGTTACGCGCCAAAGTTTTGTTCAGGTGAATAGTAATTACAATACTAGAATGTACATTTCCTGAAGAAAATGTGAATGGTGCTTGCAGTGGCAAAACTCGGCACTCTTGATTAGCATGATGGTAGCATGATGCTAACACCCTTAGCATATTGCTAGGATGTGTTTACCAAGATGCTAATCATGTTAGCATAATGCTAGCAACATGCTAACATGATTAGCATGTTGCCACCATGATGTTAACACCCGTAGCATACTGTTAACATGTTTTTAGCAAGATGCTAACCATGTTAGCATAATGTTAACAACATGCTAACATGATTAGCATGTTTGCTAACATGATTAGCATGCTACTATCATCATGCTAACACATTTTCACTAGTTTGTGTCATGTTTAAACCCTAAGCTAATCACTATTAGCATGTAGCTATTCACTGCTAGCATGTGTATCATGTTGGAAGTCCAGATTGCTAGCATGAGTCAAAAGAGCCAACCGCCATGTCTCTATGATGCTCTGATGCAGAGATATAGGTCTTGCTAAACAGTTGCTAGGGTACTCTGTTTGGTTGCTAGGGAGTGGCTTGGCAGCTGCCAATGATGATACTCCAAAGGCTGCTTGACAATATAAACCAACCCCCATGTCTGTACGATGTTCTGATGCAGAGATATACATCTTGAAAAACGGTTGCTAGGGTACTCTGTTTGGTTGCTAGGGAGTGGCTTGGCAGCTGCCAATGATGATACATCAAAGGCTGCTTGCCAGTATGAATGATATAAACCAACCCCCATGCCTGTATGATATTCAGATTTGAAGATATCCCCTCTATGCTTTGGGTTGCTAGGGTGCTCTAAATGGTTGCTAGGGCGTGGCTATGAAGTGTTGAAGGTGATTCGTGATTGGCCGTTTGCTGCCCCGAGTCAAATGAGCCCACCCTCATGTTTCTATGACACTCCTATCCAAAGATATTCATTTGATCTTTTTCAATGGAAGTCTATGGAACTTGTTGCTATGGTGCTCTATATGGTTGCTAGGGCGTGGCTTGATAGCTTCACAATGATCCTGAGAGACTGATTGGTTGCCTGAGTAAAATGAGCCCACCCCTTGTCTCTAAGACATTGTGATCCAGAGTTATGTTCAATACAAAATCCCTATGTAATTTCCCATAGTAGGAAAAACACAGTACTTCCTGGTTCATGGGCACGGCTTCACCATAGTATGTCTATGGGGCAACTTTGGGCAGCTCTTGCGCCCCAGGGGTACAACTTACACCCAGTTTTGAGGTATGGCCTGACAGAGCTTGCTAGCCTCTTCAAACGTGGTAACCCACATGTTTCTACGAAATTCTCACTCGGAGCAATAACTCGTCAAAATTTGTCGCAATGCAAAGTCTATGGGATTTTTTTCGCTACTTTTTCGCCCGCTGGACGAACATCGTACACCCGATCGCTTATAAAAGTCATAGCACAGGTCTCCTCAATAAGCCGGTCGATTTGACACCTGATTCATTGGTCTAGGACAAAAACTGTGGGAGGAGTAGCGCGCCAAACTTTTGTCCAGAAAAATAATTATAATAATAAGTATGAGCAATAATAAGAATGGAGCTTTGCCTATGGCAAGCACCATTAACTAGAATGTACATTTCCTGAAGAAAATGTGAATGGTGCTTGCAGTGGCAAAACTCGGCACTCTTGATTAGCATGATGGTAGCATGATGCTAACACCCTTAGCATATTGCTAGGATGTGTTTACCAAGATGCTAATCATGTTAGCATTGCTAACATGATTAGCATGTTGCCACCATGATGTTAACACCCGTAGCATACTGTTAACATGTTTTTAGCAAGATGCTAACCATGTTAGCATAATGTTAACAACATGCTAACATGATTAGCATGTTTGCTAACATGATTAGCATGCTACTATCATCATGCTAACACATTTTCACTAGTTTGTGTCATGTTTAAACCCTAAGCTAATCACTATTAGCATGTAGCTATTCACTGCTAGCATGTGTATCATGTTGGAAGTCCAGATTGCTAGCATGAGTCAAAAGAGCCAACCGCCATGTCTCTATGATGCTCTGATGCAGAGATATAGGTCTTGCTAAACAGTTGCTAGGGTACTCTGTTTGGTTGCTAGGGAGTGGCTTGGCAGCTGCCAATGATGATACTCCAAAGGCTGCTTGACAATATAAACCAACCCCCATGTCTGTACGATGTTCTGATGCAGAGATATACATCTTGAAAAACGGTTGCTAGGGTACTCTGTTTGGTTGCTAGGGAGTGGCTTGGCAGCTGCCAATGATGATACATCAAAGGCTGCTTGCCAGTATGAATGATATAAACCAACCCCCATGCCTGTATGATATTCAGATTTGAAGATATCCCCTCTATGCTTTGGGTTGCTAGGGTGCTCTAAATGGTTGCTAGGGCGTGGCTATGAAGTGTTGAAGGTGATTCGTGATTGGCCGTTTGCTGCCCCGAGTCAAATGAGCCCACCCTCATGTTTCTATGACACTCCTATCCAAAGATATTCATTTGATCTTTTTCAATGGAAGTCTATGGAACTTGTTGCTATGGTGCTCTATATGGTTGCTAGGGCGTGGCTTGATAGCTTCACAATGATCCTGAGAGACTGATTGGTTGCCTGAGTAAAATGAGCCCACCCCCTTGTCTCTAAGACATTGTGATCCAGAGTTATGTTCAATACAAAATCCCTATGTAATTTCCCATAGTAGGAAAAACACAGTACTTCCTGGTTCATGGGCACGGCTTCACCATAGTATGTCTATGGGGCAACTTTGGGCAGCTCTTGCGCCCCAGGGGTACAACTTACACCCAGTTTTGAGGTATGGCCTGACAGAGCTTGCTAGCCTCTTCAAACGTGGTAACCCACATGTTTCTACGAAATTCTCACTCGGAGCAATAACTCGTCAAAATTTGTCGCAATGCAAAGTCTATGGGATTTTTCGCTACTTTTTCGCCCGCTGGACGAACATCGTACACCCGATCGCTTATAAAAGTCATAGCACAGGTCTCCTCAATAAGCCGGTCGATTTGACACCTGATTCATTGGTCTAGGACAAAAACTGTGGGAGGAGTAGCGCGCCAAACTTTTGTCCAGAAAAATAATTATAATAATAAGTATGAGCAATAATAAGAATGGAGCTTTGCCTATGGCAAGCACCATTAACTAGAATGTACATTTCCTGAAGAAAATGTGAATGGTGCTTGCAGTGGCAAAATTCGCCACTCGGTTGCTAGGGTGCTGTAATTGGTTGCTAGGGCATGGCTATGAAGTTGCTGTGTCACTACATATTGGCTGGCCGAATCAAAAGAGCCCAGCCCCAAGTCTCTATGACCTTCTGATCCAAAGATATGATCTCACAGATTTTGACCCAATGTTAAGTCTATGGGAGTTTTTTCAGCCATTTTTTTCGTACGCTGTGCGAACATCGTACACCCGATCGCTTAGAAAAGTCATAGCACACCTCTCCTCAATAAGCCGGTCGATTTGACACCTCATTTGTGGGTCTAGGACAAACGGTGCGGGACGAGTTACGCGCCAAAGTTTTGTTCAGGTGAATAGTAATTACAATACTAGAATGTACATTTCCTGAAGAAAATGTGAATGGTGCTTGCAGTGGCAAAATTCGTCACCGGTTGCTAGGGTTCTGTAATTGGTTGCTAGGGCGTGGCTATGAAGATGCTGTGTCAATACTTATTGGCAGGCTGAATCAAAAGAGCCCAGCCCCAAGTCTCTATGACCTTCTAAACCAAAGATATGATCTCACAGATTTGGCCCCCATGTTAAGTCTATGGGACTTTTTTCAGCCGTTTTTTCGTATGCTGTGCGAAAATCGTACACCCAATCGCTTAGAAAAGTCATAGCACACCTCTCCTCAATAAGCCGGTCGATTTGACACCTCATTCGTGGGTCTACGACAAACGGTGCGGGACGAGTTACGTGCCAAAGTTTTGTTCAGGTGAATAGTAATTACAATACTAGAATGTACATTTCCTGAAGAAAATGTGAATGGTGCTTGCAGTGGCAAAACTCAGCACTCTTGATTAGCATGATGCTAACATAATTACCGTCCTGCTAGGATGTTTTTAGCAAGATGCTAACATGATTAGCATGTTCTTAGCATGATGCTAACACCCTTAGCAAGCGTCTAGCATGATTATAGCAAGATTCTAATCATGTTAGCATAATGCTAGCAACATGCTAACATGATTAGCATAATGCTAGCATGATGCTAACATGATTACCATGTTGCTACCATGATTTTAACAAGATGCTAATCATGTTAGCATAATTCTACCAACATGCTAACATGATTAGCATAATGCTAACATGATGCTAGCATGATTACCATTTTGCTAGCATGTTTTTAACAAGATGCTAACATGATTAGCATGTTTGCTAGCATGATGCTAACATGATTAGCATGCTACTACCATCATGCTAACACAATTAGCATGCCACTAGCATGATGTTAACACATTTTTACTAGTTTGTGTCATGTTTAAACCCTAAGCTAATCACTATTAGCATGTAGCTATTCACTGCTAGCATGTGTAGCATGTTGGAAGTCCAGTTTGCTAGCATGAGTCAAAAGAGCCAACCGCCATGTCTCTATGATGCTCTGATGCAGAGATATAGATCTTGCAAAACCGTTGCTAGGGTACTCTGTTTGGTTGCTAAGGAGTGGCTTGGCAGCTACCAATGATGATACTCCAAAGGCTGCTTGACAATATAAACCAACCCCCATGTCTTTACGATGTTCTGATGCAGAGATATAGATCTTGCAAAACCGTTGCTAGGGTACTCTGTTTGGTTGCTAGGGAGTGGCTTGGCAGCTGCCAGTAATGATAAACCAAAGGCTGCTTGCCAGTATGAATGATATAAACCAACCCCCATGCCTCTATGATATTCAGATTTGAAGATATCTGCCTATGCTTTGGGTTGCTAGGGTGCTATAAATGGTTGCTAAGGCGTGGCTATGATGTCTTTAAGGTGATTTGTGATTGGCGGTTTGCTGCCTCGAGTCAAATGAGCCCACCCTCATGTTTGTACGACACTCCTATCCAAAGATATTCATTTGATCTTTTTCAATGGAAGTCTATGGAGCTTGTTACTAAGGTGCTCTATATGGTTGCTAGGGCGTGGCTTGATAGCTTCACAATGATCCTGAGAGACTGATTGGTTGCCTGAGTAAAATGAGCCCACCCCCTTGTCTCTATGACATTGTAATCCAGAGTTATGTTCAATACAAAATCCCTATGTAATTTCCCATAGTAGGAAAAACACAGTACTTCCTGGTTCATGGGCACGGCTTCACCATAGTATGTCTATGGGGCAACTTTGGGCAGCTCTTGTGCCCCAGGGGTACAACTTACATCCCATTTTGAGGTATGGTCTGACAGAACCTGTCAGCCCCTTCAATCGTGGTGACCCACATGTTTCTACGAAATTCTCGTTAGGAGCTATGACTCGTCAAAGTTCGTTGCAATGTTAAGTCAATGGGATTTTTCGCCCGATTTTTCGCCCGCCGGACGAACATCGTACACCCGATCGCTTATAAAAGTCATAGCACACCATTCCCGAATAATCCGCACGATTTGACACCTCATTCGTGGGTCTAGGACAAAAGCTGCGGGACTAGTTACGCGCCGAAATTTTGTCCAGAAGAAGAAGAAGAAGAAGAAGCAGAATAATAATAAGTATGCAGCAGAATAAGAATGGAGCTTTGCCTTTGGCAAGCACCATTAACTAGAATGTACATTTCCTGAAGAAAATGTGAATGGTGCTTGCAGTGGCAAAATTCGCCACTCGGTTGCTAGGGTGCTGTAATTGGTTGCTAGGGCGTAGCCATGAAGTCACTAGTTATTGGCGGCTTGATAGGCCCAGTCAAAAGAGCCCAGCCCCAAGTCTCTATGACCTTCTAAACCAAAGATATGATCTCACAGATTTGGCCCCCATGTTAAGTCTATGGGAGTTTTTTCAGCCATTTTTTTCGTACGCTGTGCGAACATCGTACACCCGATCGCTTAGAAAAGTCATAGCACACCTCTCCTCAATAAGCCGGTCGATTTGACACCTCATTTGTGGGTCTAGGACAAACGGTGCCGGACGAGTTACGCGCCAAAGTTTTGTTCAGGTGAATAGTAATTACAATACTAGAATGTACATTTCCTGAAGAAAATGTGAATGGTGCTTGCAGTGGCAAAATTCGCCACTCGGTTGCTAGGGTGCTGTAATTGGTTGCTAGGGCATGGCTATGAAGTTGCTGTGTCACTACATATTGGCTGGCCGAATCAAAAGAGCCCAGCCCCAAGTCTCTATGACCTTCTGATCCAAAGATATGATCTCACAGATTTTGACCCAATGTTAAGTCTATGGGAGTTTTTTCAGCCATTTTTTTCGTACGCTGTGCGAACATCGTACACCCGATCGCTTAGAAAAGTCATAGCACACCTCTCCTCAATAAGTCGGTCGATTTGACACCTCATTTGTGGGTCTAGGACAAACGGTGCGGGACGAGTTACGCGCCAAAGTTTTGTTCAGGTGAATAGTAATTACAATACTAGAATGTACATTTCCTGAAGAAAATGTGAATGGTGCTTGCAGTGGCAAAACTCGGCACTCTTGATTAGCATGATGGTAGCATGATGCTAACACCCTTAGCATATTGCTAGGATGTGTTTACCAAGATGCTAATCATGTTAGCATAATGCTAGCAACATGCTAACATGATTAGCATGTTGCCACCATGATGTTAACACCCGTAGCATACTGTTAACATGTTTTTAGCAAGATGCTAACCATGTTAGCATAATGTTAACAACATGCTAACATGATTAGCATGTTTGCTAACATGATTAGCATGCTACTATCATCATGCTAACACATTTTCACTAGTTTGTGTCATGTTTAAACCCTAAGCTAATCACTATTAGCATGTAGCTATTCACTGCTAGCATGTGTATCATGTTGGAAGTCCAGATTGCTAGCATGAGTCAAAAGAGCCAACCGCCATGTCTCTATGATGCTCTGATGCAGAGATATAGGTCTTGCTAAACAGTTGCTAGGGTACTCTGTTTGGTTGCTAGGGAGTGGCTTGGCAGCTGCCAATGATGATACTCCAAAGGCTGCTTGACAATATAAACCAACCCCCATGTCTGTACGATGTTCTGATGCAGAGATATACATCTTGAAAAACGGTTGCTAGGGTACTCTGTTTGGTTGCTAGGGAGTGGCTTGGCAGCTGCCAATGATGATACATCAAAGGCTGCTTGCCAGTATGAATGATATAAACCAACCCCCATGCCTGTATGATATTCAGATTTGAAGATATCCCCTCTATGCTTTGGGTTGCTAGGGTGCTCTAAATGGTTGCTAGGGCGTGGCTATGAAGTGTTGAAGGTGATTCGTGATTGGCCGTTTGCTGCCCCGAGTCAAATGAGCCCACCCTCATGTTTCTATGACACTCCTATCCAAAGATATTCATTTGATCTTTTTCAATGGAAGTCTATGGAACTTGTTGCTATGGTGCTCTATATGGTTGCTAGGGCGTGGCTTGATAGCTTCACAATGATCCTGAGAGACTGATTGGTTGCCTGAGTAAAATGAGCCCACCCCCTTGTCTCTAAGACATTGTGATCCAGAGTTATGTTCAATACAAAATCCCTATGTAATTTCCCATAGTAGGAAAAACACAGTACTTCCTGGTTCATGGGCACGGCTTCACCATAGTATGTCTATGGGGCAACTTTGGGCAGCTCTTGCGCCCCAGGGGTACAACTTACACCCAGTTTTGAGGTATGGCCTGACAGAGCTTGCTAGCCTCTTCAAACGTGGTAACCCACATGTTTCTACGAAATTCTCACTCGGAGCAATAACTCGTCAAAATTTGTCGCAATGCAAAGTCTATGGGATTTTTCGCTACTTTTTCGCCCGCTGGACGAACATCGTACACCCGATCGCTTATAAAAGTCATAGCACAGGTCTCCTCAATAAGCCGGTCGATTTGACACCTGATTCATTGGTCTAGGACAAAAACTGTGGGAGGAGTAGCGCGCCAAACTTTTGTCCAGAAAAATAATTATAATAATAAGTATGAGCAATAATAAGAATGGAGCTTTGCCTATGGCAAGCACCATTAACTAGAATGTACATTTCCTGAAGAAAATGTGAATGGTGCTTGCAGTGGCAAAATTCGCCACTCGGTTGCTAGGGTGCTGTAATTGGTTGCTAGGGCATGGCTATGAAGTTGCTGTGTCACTACATATTGGCTGGCCGAATCAAAGAGCCCAGCCCCAAGTCTCTATGACCTTCTGATCCAAAGATATGATATCACAGATTTTGACCCAATGTTAAGTCTATGGGAGTTTTTTCAGCCGTTTTTTCGTACGCTGTGCGAACATCGTACACCCGATCGCTTAGAAAAGTCATAGCACACCTCTCCTCAATAAGCCGGTCGATTTGACACCTCATTTGTGGGTCTAGGACAAACGGTGCGGGACGAGTTACGCGCCAAAGTTTTGTTCAGGTGAATAGTAATTACAATACTAGAATGTACATTTCCTGAAGAAAATGTGAATGGTGCTTGCAGTGGCAAAATTCGGCACCGGTTGCTAGGGTTCTGTAATTGGTTGCTAGGGCGTGGCTATGAAGATGCTGTGTCAATACTTATTGGCAGGCTGAATCAAAAGAGCCCAGCCCCAAGTCTCTATGACCTTCTAAACCAAAGATATGATCTCACAGATTTGGCCCCCATGTTAAGTCTATGGGACTTTTTTCAGCCGTTTTTTCGTATGCTGTGCGAAAATCGTACACCCAATCGCTTAGAAAAGTCATAGCACACCTCTCCTCAATAAGCCGGTCGATTTGACACCTCATTCGTGGGTCTACGACAAACGGTGCGGGACGAGTTACGTGCCAAAGTTTTGTTCAGGTGAATAGTAATTACAATACTAGAATGTACATTTCCTGAAGAAAATGTGAATGGTGCTTGCAGTGGCAAAACTCAGCACTCTTGATTAGCATGATGCTAACATAATTACCGTCCTGCTAGGATGTTTTTAGCAAGATGCTAACATGATTAGCATGTTGCTAGCATGATGCTAACACCCTTAGCATGCTGCTAGCATGTTTTTAGCAAGATTCTAATCATGTTAGCATAATGCTAGCAACATGCTAACATGATTAGCATAATGCTAGCATGATGCTAGCATGATTACCATGTTGCTACCATGATTTTAACAAGATGCTAATCATGTTAGCATAATTCTACCAACATGCTAACATGATTAGCATAATGCTAACATGATGCTAGCATGATTACCATTTTGCTAGCATGTTTTTAACAAGATGCTAACATGATTAGCATGTTTGCTAGCATGATGCTAACATGATTAGCATGCTACTACCATCATGCTAACACAATTAGCATGCCACTAGCATGATGTTAACACATTTTTACTAGTTTGTGTCATGTTTAAACCCTAAGCTAATCACTATTAGCATGTAGCTATTCACTGCTAGCATGTGTAGCATGTTGGAAGTCCAGTTTGCTAGCATGAGTCAAAAGAGCCAACCGCCATGTCTCTATGATGCTCTGATGCAGAGATATAGATCTTGCAAAACCGTTGCTAGGGTACTCTGTTTGGTTGCTAAGGAGTGGCTTGGCAGCTACCAATGATGATACTCCAAAGGCTGCTTGACAATATAAACCAACCCCCATGTCTTTACGATGTTCTGATGCAGAGATATAGATCTTGCAAAACCGTTGCTAGGGTACTCTGTTTGGTTGCTAGGGAGTGGCTTGGCAACTGCCAGTAATGATAAACCAAAGGCTGCTTGCCAGTATGAATGATATAAACCAACCCCCATGCCTCTATGATATTCAGATTTGAAGATATCTGCCTATGCTTTGGGTTGCTAGGGTGCTATAAATGGTTGCTAAGGCGTGGCTATGATGTCTTTAAGGTGATTTGTGATTGGCGGTTTGCTGCCTCGAGTCAAATGAGCCCACCCTCATGTTTGTACGACACTCCTATCCAAAGATATTCATTTGATCTTTTTCAATGGAAGTCTATGGAGCTTGTTACTAAGGTGCTCTATATGGTTGCTAGGGCGTGGCTTGATAGCTTCACAATGATCCTGAGAGACTGATTGGTTGCCTGAGTAAAATGAGCCCACCCCCTTGTCTCTATGACATTGTAATCCAGAGTTATGTTCAATACAAAATCCCTATGTAATTTCCCATAGTAGGAAAAACACACTTCATGGTTCATGGGCACGGCTTCACCATAGTATGTCTATGGGGCAACTTTGGGCAGCTCTTGTGCCCCAGGGGTACAACTTACATCCCATTTTGAGGTATGGTCTGACAGAACCTGTCAGCCCCTTCAATCGTGGTGACCCACATGTTTCTACGAAATTCTCGTTAGGAGCTATGACTCGTCAAAGTTCGTTGCAATGTTAAGTCAATGGGATTTTTCGCCCGATTTTTCGCCCGCCGGACGAACATCGTACACCCGATCGCTTATAAAAGTCATAGCACACCATTCCCGAATAATCCGCACGATTTGACACCTCATTCGTGGGTCTAGGACAAAAGCTGCGGGACTAGTTACGCGCCGAAATTTTGTCCAGAAGAAGAAGAAGAAGAAGAAGCAGAATAATAATAAGTATGCAGCAGAATAAGAATGGAGCTTTGCCTTTGGCAAGCACCATTAACTAGAATGTACATTTCCTGAAGAAAATGTGAATGGTGCTTGCAGTGGCAAAATTCGGCACCGGTTGCTGGGGTGCTGAAATTGGTTGCTAGGGCGTGGCTATGAAGATGCTGTGTCAATACTTATTGGCAGGCTGAATCAAAAGAGCCCAGCCCCAAGTCTCTATGACCTTCTAAACCAAAGATATGATCTCACAGATTTGGCCCCCATGTTAAGTCTATGGGAGTTTTTTCAGCCATTTTTTCGTATGCTGTGCGAAAATCGTACACCCAATCGCTTAGAAAAGTCATAGCACACCTCTCCTCAATAAGCCGGTCGATTTGACACCTCATTCGTGGGTCTACGACAAACGGTGCGGGACGAGTTACGTGCCAAAGTTTTGTTCAGGTGAATAGTAATTACAATACTAGAATGTACATTTCCTGAAGAAAATGTGAATGGTGCTTGCAGTAGCAAAATTCTGTACCCGGTTGCTATGCGGTTGCTTTGTAACCTGAGTGGTTGCTAGGGTGTTGCTAGGCAGTTGCTAAGGTACTTGGAGTGGTTGCTAAGGTGTTTCTAGGTGGTTGGTAGTTGGCACAGATAGTTACAATGGAGTTTCTATAGAGTTCTTATCATGTTCTCAGCCCACTTTAGCACTTAGCTAATCACTATTAGCATGTAGCTATTCACCGCTAGCATGTGTAGCATGCTGGAAGTCCAGTTTGCTAGCATGAGTCAAAAGAGCCAACCGCCATGTCTCTATGATGCTCTGATGCAGAGATATAGATATTGCTAAACGGTTGCTAGGGTACTCTGTTTGGTTGCTAAGGAGTGGCTTGGCAGCTACCAATGATGATACTCCAAAGGCTGCTTGACAATATAAACCAACACCCATGTCTCTACGATGTTCTGATGCAGAGATATAGATCTTGCTAAACGGTTGCTAGGGTACTCTGTTTGGTTGCTAGGGAGTGGCTTGGTAGCTACCAATGATGATACTCCAAAGGCTGCTTGACAATATAAACCGACACCCATGTCTTTACGATGTTCTGATGCAGAAATATAGATGTTGAATAATGGTTGCTAGGGTACTCTGTTTGGTTGCTAGGGAGTGGCTTGGCAGCTACCAATGATGATACTCCAAAGGCTGCTTGCCAGTATGAATGATATAA
Source organism: Chanodichthys erythropterus (assembly GCF_024489055.1). Lineage (NCBI taxonomy): Eukaryota > Metazoa > Chordata > Actinopteri > Cypriniformes > Xenocyprididae > Chanodichthys > Chanodichthys erythropterus. Next base: position 38,628,242 of record NC_090235.1, read on the forward strand.
ACCAACCCCCATGCCTCTATGATATTCAGATTTGAAGATATCTGCCTATGCTTTGGGTTGCTAGGGTGCTCTAAATGGTTGCTAAGGCGTGGCTATGATGTCTTTAAGGTGATTTGTGATTGGCGGTTTGCTGCCTCGAGTCAAATGAGCCCACCCTCTTGTTTGTACGACACTTCTATCCAAAGATATTCATTTGATCTTTTTCAATGGAAGTCTATGAAGCTTGTTACTAAGGTGCTCTATATGGTTGCTAGGGCGTGGCTTGATATCTTCAAAGTTTTCCTGAGAGACTGATTGGTTGCCTGAGTAAAATGAGACCACCCCTTTGTCTCTATGACATTGTTATCCAGAGTTATGACTTGTCAAAGTTCGTTCCAATGTTAAGTCTATGGGATTTTTTTCGCTACTTTTTCGCCCGCCGGACGAACATCGTACACCCGATCGCTTATAAAAGTCATAGCACACCTGTCCTCAATGAGCCGGTCGATTTGACACCTCATTCGTGGGTCTAGGACAAAAACTGCGGGACTAGTTACGTGCCGATATTTTGGCCAGAAGAAGAAGAAGAAGAAGAATAATAAGTATGCAGGAGAATAAGAATGGAGCTTTGCCTTTGGCAAGCACCATTAACTAGAATGTACATTTCCTGAAGAAAATGTGAATGGTGCTTGCAGTGGCAAAATTCGGCCCCGGTTGCTAGGGTGCTGTAATTGGTTGCTAGGGCGTGGCTATGAAGTTGCTGTTTCACTACTTATTGGCTGGCCGAATCAAAAGAGCCCAGCCCCAAGTCTCTACGACCTTCTGATCCAAAGATATGATCTCACAGATTTTGACCCAATGTTAAGTCTATGGGAGTTTTTTCAGCCGTTTTTTCGTACGCTGTGCGAACATCGTACACCCGATCGCTTAGAAAAGTCATAGCACACCTCTCCTCAATAAGCCGGTCGATTTGACACCTCATATGTGGGTCTACGACAAACGGTGCGGGACGAGTTACGCGCCAAAGTTTTGTTCAGGTGAATAGTAATTACAATACTAGAATGTACATTTCCTGAAGAAAATGTGAATGGTGCTTGCAGTGGCAAAATTCGGCCCCGGTTGCTAGGGTGCTGTAATTGGTTGCTAGGGCGTGGCTATGAAGTTGCTGTTTCACTACTTATTGGCTGGCCGAATCAAAAGAGCCCAGCCCCAAGTCTCTACGACCTTCTGATCCAAAGATATGATCTCACAGATTTTGACCCAATGTTAAGTCTATGGGAGTTTTTTCAGCCGTTTTTTCGTACGCTGTGCGAACATCGTACACCTGATCGCTTAGAAAAGTCATAGCACACCTCTCCTCAATAAGCCGGTCGATTTGACACCTCATATGTGGGTCTACGACAAACGGTGCGGGACGAGTTACGCGCCAAAGTTTTGTTCAGGTGAATAGTAATTACAATACTAGAATGTACATTTCCTGAAGAAAATGTGAATGGTGCTTGCAGTGGCAAAATTCGGCACCTGGTTGCTAGGGTGAGGCTATGAAGTCAATAGTTATTGGCTGCTTGATAGGCCGAGTCAAAAAAGCCCAGCCCCAAGTCTCTATGACCTTCTAAACCACAGATATGATCTCACAGATTTGGCCCCCATGTTAAGTCTATGGGAGTTTTTTCAGCCGTTTTTTCGTACGCTGTGCGAACATCGTACACCCGATCGCTTAGAAAAGTCATAGCACACCTCTCCTCAATAAGCCGGTCGATTTGACACCTCATTCGTGGGTCTACGACAAACGGTGCGGGACGAGTTACGCGCCAAAGTTTTGTTCAGGTGAATAGTAATTACAATACTAGAATGTACATTTCCTGAAGAAAATGTGAATGGTGCTTGCAGTGGCAAAATTCGCCACTCGGTTGCTAGGGTGCTGTAATTGGTTGCTAGGGCATGGCTATGAAGTTGCTGTGTCACTACATATTGGCTGGCCGAATCAAAAGAGCCCAGCCCCAAGTCTCTATGACCTTCTGATCCAAAGATATGATCTCACAGATTTTGACCCAATGTTAAGTCTATGGGAGTTTTTTCAGCCATTTTTTTCGTACGCTGTGCGAACATCGTACACCCGATCGCTTAGAAAAGTCATAGCACACCTCTCCTCAATAAGCCGGTCGATTTGACACCTCATTTGTGGGTCTAGGACAAACGGTGCGGGACGAGTTACGCGCCAAAGTTTTGTTCAGGTGAATAGTAATTACAATACTAGAATGTACATTTCCTGAAGAAAATGTGAATGGTGCTTGCAGTGGCAAAACTCGGCACTCTTGATTAGCATGATGGTAGCATGATGCTAACACCCTTAGCATATTGCTAGGATGTGTTTACCAAGATGCTAATCATGTTAGCATAATGCTAGCAACATGCTAACATGATTAGCATGTTGCCACCATGATGTTAACACCCGTAGCATACTGTTAACATGTTTTTAGCAAGATGCTAACCATGTTAGCATAATGTTAACAACATGCTAACATGATTAGCATGTTTGCTAACATGATTAGCATGCTACTATCATCATGCTAACACATTTTCACTAGTTTGTGTCATGTTTAAACCCTAAGCTAATCACTATTAGCATGTAGCTATTCACTGCTAGCATGTGTATCATGTTGGAAGTCCAGATTGCTAGCATGAGTCAAAAGAGCCAACCGCCATGTCTCTATGATGCTCTGATGCAGAGATATAGGTCTTGCTAAACAGTTGCTAGGGTACTCTGTTTGGTTGCTAGGGAGTGGCTTGGCAGCTGCCAATGATGATACTCCAAAGGCTGCTTGACAATATAAACCAACCCCCATGTCTGTACGATGTTCTGATGCAGAGATATACATCTTGAAAAACGGTTGCTAGGGTACTCTGTTTGGTTGCTAGGGAGTGGCTTGGCAGCTGCCAATGATGATACATCAAAGGCTGCTTGCCAGTATGAATGATATAAACCAACCCCCATGCCTGTATGATATTCAGATTTGAAGATATCCCCTCTATGCTTTGGGTTGCTAGGGTGCTCTAAATGGTTGCTAGGGCGTGGCTATGAAGTGTTGAAGGTGATTCGTGATTGGCCGTTTGCTGCCCCGAGTCAAATGAGCCCACCCTCATGTTTCTATGACACTCCTATCCAAAGATATTCATTTGATCTTTTTCAATGGAAGTCTATGGAACTTGTTGCTATGGTGCTCTATATGGTTGCTAGGGCGTGGCTTGATAGCTTCACAATGATCCTGAGAGACTGATTGGTTGCCTGAGTAAAATGAGCCCACCCCCTTGTCTCTAAGACATTGTGATCCAGAGTTATGTTCAATACAAAATCCCTATGTAATTTCCCATAGTAGGAAAAACACAGTACTTCCTGGTTCATGGGCACGGCTTCACCATAGTATGTCTATGGGGCAACTTTGGGCAGCTCTTGCGCCCCAGGGGTACAACTTACACCCAGTTTTGAGGTATGGCCTGACAGAGCTTGCTAGCCTCTTCAAACGTGGTAACCCACATGTTTCTACGAAATTCTCACTCGGAGCAATAACTCGTCAAAATTTGTCGCAATGCAAAGTCTATGGGATTTTTTTCGCTACTTTTTCGCCCGCTGGACGAACATCGTACACCCGATCGCTTATAAAAGTCATAGCACAGGTCTCCTCAATAAGCCGGTCGATTTGACACCTGATTCATTGGTCTAGGACAAAAACTGTGGGAGGAGTAGCGCGCCAAACTTTTGTCCAGAAAAATAATTATAATAATAAGTATGAGCAATAATAAGAATGGAGCTTTGCCTATGGCAAGCACCATTAACTAGAATGTACATTTCCTGAAGAAAATGTGAATGGTGCTTGCAGTGGCAAAACTCGGCACTCTTGATTAGCATGATGGTAGCATGATGCTAACACCCTTAGCATATTGCTAGGATGTGTTTACCAAGATGCTAATCATGTTAGCATAATGCTAGCAACATGCTAACATGATTAGCATGTTGCCACCATGATGTTAACACCCGTAGCATACTGTTAACATGTTTTTAGCAAGATGCTAACCATGTTAGCATAATGTTAACAACATGCTAACATGATTAGCATGTTTGCTAACATGATTAGCATGCTACTATCATCATGCTAACACATTTTCACTAGTTTGTGTCATGTTTAAACCCTAAGCTAATCACTATTAGCATGTAGCTATTCACTGCTAGCATGTGTATCATGTTGGAAGTCCAGATTGCTAGCATGAGTCAAAAGAGCCAACCGCCATGTCTCTATGATGCTCTGATGCAGAGATATAGGTCTTGCTAAACAGTTGCTAGGGTACTCTGTTTGGTTGCTAGGGAGTGGCTTGGCAGCTGCCAATGATGATACTCCAAAGGCTGCTTGACAATATAAACCAACCCCCATGTCTGTACGATGTTCTGATGCAGAGATATACATCTTGAAAAACGGTTGCTAGGGTACTCTGTTTGGTTGCTAGGGAGTGGCTTGGCAGCTGCCAATGATGATACATCAAAGGCTGCTTGCCAGTATGAATGATATAAACCAACCCCCATGCCTGTATGATATTCAGATTTGAAGATATCCCCTCTATGCTTTGGGTTGCTAGGGTGCTCTAAATGGTTGCTAGGGCGTGGCTATGAAGTGTTGAAGGTGATTCGTGATTGGCCGTTTGCTGCCCCGAGTCAAATGAGCCCACCCTCATGTTTCTATGACACTCCTATCCAAAGATATTCATTTGATCTTTTTCAATGGAAGTCTATGGAACTTGTTGCTATGGTGCTCTATATGGTTGCTAGGGCGTGGCTTGATAGCTTCACAATGATCCTGAGAGACTGATTGGTTGCCTGAGTAAAATGAGCCCACCCCCTTGTCTCTAAGACATTGTGATCCAGAGTTATGTTCAATACAAAATCCCTATGTAATTTCCCATAGTAGGAAAAACACAGTACTTCCTGGTTCATGGGCACGGCTTCACCATAGTATGTCTATGGGGCAACTTTGGGCAGCTCTTGCGCCCCAGGGGTACAACTTACACCCAGTTTTGAGGTATGGCCTGACAGAGCTTGCTAGCCTCTTCAAACGTGGTAACCCACATGTTTCTACGAAATTCTCACTCGGAGCAATAACTCGTCAAAATTTGTCGCAATGCAAAGTCTATGGGATTTTTTTCGCTACTTTTTCGCCCGCTGGACGAACATCGTACACCCGATCGCTTATAAAAGTCATAGCACAGGTCTCCTCAATAAGCCGGTCGATTTGACACCTGATTCATTGGTCTAGGACAAAAACTGTGGGAGGAGTAGCGCGCCAAACTTTTGTCCAGAAAAATAATTATAATAATAAGTATGAGCAATAATAAGAATGGAGCTTTGCCTATGGCAAGCACCATTAACTAGAATGTACATTTCCTGAAGAAAATGTGAATGGTGCTTGCAGTGGCAAAATTCGCCACTCGGTTGCTAGGGTGCTGTAATTGGTTGCTAGGGCATGGCTATGAAGTTGCTGTGTCACTACATATTGGCTGGCCGAATCAAAAGAGCCCAGCCCCAAGTCTCTATGACCTTCTGATCCAAAGATATGATCTCACAGATTTTGACCCAATGTTAAGTCTATGGGAGTTTTTTCAGCCGATTTTTTCGTACGCTGTGCGAACATCGTACACCCGATCGCTTAGAAAAGTCATAGCACACCTCTCCTCAATAAGCCGGTCGATTTGACACCTCATTTGTGGGTCTAGGACAAACGGTGCGGGACGAGTTACGCGCCAAAGTTTTGTTCAGGTGAATAGTAATTACAATACTAGAATGTACATTTCCTGAAGAAAATGTGAATGGTGCTTGCAGTGGCAAAATTCGTCACCGGTTGCTAGGGTTCTGTAATTGGTTGCTAGGGCGTGGCTATGAAGATGCTGTGTCAATACTTATTGGCAGGCTGAATCAAAAGAGCCCAGCCCCAAGTCTCTATGACCTTCTAAACCAAAGATATGATCTCACAGATTTGGCCCCCATGTTAAGTCTATGGGACTTTTTTCAGCCGTTTTTCGTATGCTGTGCGAAAATCGTACACCCAATCGCTTAGAAAAGTCATAGCACACCTCTCCTCAATAAGCCGGTCGATTTGACACCTCATTCGTGGGTCTACGACAAACGGTGCGGGACGAGTTACGTGCCAAAGTTTTGTTCAGGTGAATAGTAATTACAATACTAGAATGTACATTTCCTGAAGAAAATGTGAATGGTGCTTGCAGTGGCAAAACTCAGCACTCTTGATTAGCATGATGCTAACATAATTACCGTCCTGCTAGGATGTTTTTAGCAAGATGCTAACATGATTAGCATGTTGCTAGCATGATGCTAACACCCTTAGCATGCTGCTAGCATGTTTTTAGCAAGATTCTAATCATGTTAGCATAATGCTAGCAACATGCTAACATGATTAGCATAATGCTAGCATGATGCTAGCATGATTACCATGTTGCTACCATGATTTTAACAAGATGCTAATCATGTTAGCATAATTCTACCAACATGCTAACATGATTAGCATAATGCTAACATGATGCTAGCATGATTACCATTTTGCTAGCATGTTTTTAACAAGATGCTAACATGATTAGCATGTTTGCTAGCATGATGCTAACATGATTAGCATGCTACTACCATCATGCTAACACAATTAGCATGCCACTAGCATGATGTTAACACATTTTTACTAGTTTGTGTCATGTTTAAACCCTAAGCTAATCACTATTAGCATGTAGCTATTCACTGCTAGCATGTGTAGCATGTTGGAAGTCCAGTTTGCTAGCATGAGTCAAAAGAGCCAACCGCCATGTCTCTATGATGCTCTGATGCAGAGATATAGATCTTGCAAAACCGTTGCTAGGGTACTCTGTTTGGTTGCTAAGGAGTGGCTTGGCAGCTACCAATGATGATACTCCAAAGGCTGCTTGACAATATAAACCAACCCCCATGTCTTTACGATGTTCTGATGCAGAGATATAGATCTTGCAAAACCGTTGCTAGGGTACTCTGTTTGGTTGCTAGGGAGTGGCTTGGCAACTGCCAGTAATGATAAACCAAAGGCTGCTTGCCAGTATGAATGATATAAACCAACCCCCATGCCTCTATGATATTCAGATTTGAAGATATCTGCCTATGCTTTGGGTTGCTAGGGTGCTATAAATGGTTGCTAAGGCGTGGCTATGATGTCTTTAAGGTGATTTGTGATTGGCGGTTTGCTGCCTCGAGTCAAATGAGCCCACCCTCATGTTTGTACGACACTCCTATCCAAAGATATTCATTTGATCTTTTTCAATGGAAGTCTATGGAGCTTGTTACTAAGGTGCTCTATATGGTTGCTAGGGCGTGGCTTGATAGCTTCACAATGATCCTGAGAGACTGATTGGTTGCCTGAGTAAAATGAGCCCACCCCCTTGTCTCTATGACATTGTAATCCAGAGTTATGTTCAATACAAAATCCCTATGTAATTTCCCATAGTAGGAAAAACACACCATTTCATGGGCACGGCTTCACCATAGTATGTCTATGGGGCAACTTTGGGCAGCTCTTGTGCCCCAGGGGTACAACTTACATCCCATTTTGAGGTATGGTCTGACAGAACCTGTCAGCCCCTTCAATCGTGGTGACCCACATGTTTCTACGAAATTCTCGTTAGGAGCTATGACTCGTCAAAGTTCGTTGCAATGTTAAGTCAATGGGATTTTTCGCCCGATTTTTCGCCCGCCGGACGAACATCGTACACCCGATCGCTTATAAAAGTCATAGCACACCATTCCCGAATAATCCGCACGATTTGACACCTCATTCGTGGGTCTAGGACAAAAGCTGCGGGACTAGTTACGCGCCGAAATTTTGTCCAGAAGAAGAAGAAGAAGAAGAAGCAGAATAATAATAAGTATGCAGCAGAATAAGAATGGAGCTTTGCCTTTGGCAAGCACCATTAACTAGAATGTACATTTCCTGAAGAAAATGTGAATGGTGCTTGCAGTGGCAAAATTCGCCACTCGGTTGCTAGGGTGCTGTAATTGGTTGCTAGGGCATGGCTATGAAGTTGCTGTGTCACTACATATTGGCTGGCCGAATCAAAAGAGCCCAGCCCCAAGTCTCTATGACCTTCTGATCCAAAGATATGATCTCACAGATTTTGACCCAATGTTAAGTCTATGGGAGTTTTTTCAGCCATTTTTTTCGTACGCTGTGCGAACATCGTACACCCGATCGCTTAGAAAAGTCATAGCACACCTCTCCTCAATAAGCCGGTCGATTTGACACCTCATTTGTGGGTCTAGGACAAACGGTGCGGGACGAGTTACGCGCCAAAGTTTTGTTCAGGTGAATAGTAATTACAATACTAGAATGTACATTTCCTGAAGAAAATGTGAATGGTGCTTGCAGTGGCAAAATTCGTCACCGGTTGCTAGGGTTCTGTAATTGGTTGCTAGGGCGTGGCTATGAAGATGCTGTGTCAATACTTATTGGCAGGCTGAATCAAAAGAGCCCAGCCCCAAGTCTCTATGACCTTCTAAACCAAAGATATGATCTCACAGATTTGGCCCCCATGTTAAGTCTATGGGACTTTTTTCAGCCGTTTTTTCGTATGCTGTGCGAAAATCGTACACCCAATCGCTTAGAAAAGTCATAGCACACCTCTCCTCAATAAGCCGGTCGATTTGACACCTCATTCGTGGGTCTACGACAAACGGTGCGGGACGAGTTACGTGCCAAAGTTTTGTTCAGGTGAATAGTAATTACAATACTAGAATGTACATTTCCTGAAGAAAATGTGAATGGTGCTTGCAGTGGCAAATTCGGCACCGGTTGCTAGGGTGCTGAAATTGGTTGCTAGGGCGTGGCTATGAAGTCACTAATTATTGGCTGCTTGATAGGCCAAGTCAAAAGAGTCTAGCCCCAAGTCTCTATGACCTTCTGATCCAAAGATATGATCTCACAGATTTGGTCCCCATGTTAAGTCTATGGGACATTTTTCAGACGATTTTTCGTCCGCTGTGCAAACATCGTACACCCGATCGCTTAGAAAAGTCATAGCACACCTCTCCTCAATAAGCCGGTCGATTTGACACCTCATTCATGGGTCTACGACAAACGGTGCGGGACAAGTTACGCGCCAAAGTTTTGTTCAGGTGAATAGTAATTACAATACTAGAATGTACATTTCCTGAAGAAAATGTGAATGGTGCTTGCAGTGGCAAAATTCGCCACTCGGTTGCTAGGGTGCTGTAATTGGTTGCTAGGGCATGGCTATGAAGTTGCTGTGTCACTACATATTGGCTGGCCGAATCAAAAGAGCCCAGCCCCAAGTCTCTATGACCTTCTAAACCAAAGATATGATCTCACAGATTTTGACCCATTGTTAAGTCTATGGGAGTTTTTTTCAGCCGTTTTTTTCGTCCACTGTGCAAACATCGTACACCCGATCGCTTATAAAAGTCATAGCACAGCTCTCCTCAATGAGCCGATCGATTTGACACCTCATTCATGGGTCTACGACAAACGGTGCGGGACGAGTTACGCGCCAAAGTTTTGTTCAGGTGAATAGTAATTACAATACTAGAATGTACATTTCCTGAAGAAAATGTGAATGGTGCTTGCAGTGGCAAAACTCAGCACTCTTGATTAGCATGATGCTAACATAATTACCGTCCTGCTAGGATGTTTTTAGCAAGATGCTAACAGATTAGCATGTTGCTAGCATGATGCTAACACCCATAGCATGATGCCAGCATGTTTTTAGCAAGATTCTAATCATGTTAGCATAATGCTAGCAAAACATGCTAACATGATTAGCATAATGCTAGCATGATGCTAGCATGATTACCATGTTGCTACCATGATTTTAACAAGATGCTAATCATGTTAGCATAATGCTAGCAACATGCTAACATGATTAGCATAATGGTAACATGATGCTAGCATGATTACCATTTTGCTAGCATGTTTTTAACAAGATGCTAACATGATTAGCATGTTGCTAGCATGATGCTAACACCCTAAGCATTCTGCTAGCATGTTTTAAACAAAATGCTAGTCATGTTAGCATAATGCAAGCAACATGCTAACATGATTAGCATAATGCTAGCATGATGCTAGCATGATTACCATGTTGTTAGCATTATTTTAACCAAATGCTAATCATGTTAGCATTATGTTAGCAACATGCTAACATGATTAGCATGTTGCTAGCATGATGCTAACACCCTTAGCATGCTGCTAGCATGTTTTAAACAAGATGCTAATCATGTTAGCATAATGCTAGCAAACATGCTAACATGATTAGCATAATGCTAGCATGATGCTAGCATGATTACCATGTTGTTAGCATGATTTTAACAAGATGCTAATCATGTTAGCATAATGTTAGCAACATGCTAACATCATTAGCATAATGCTAGCATGATGCTAGCATGATTACCATGTTGTTAGCATGTATTTAACAAGATGCTAACATGATTAGCATGTTTGCTAACATGATGCTAACATGATTAGCATGCTACTAGCATCATGCTAACACAATTAACAGGCCACTAGCATTATTCTAACACATTTTTACTAGTTTGTGTCATGTTTAAACCTTAAGCTAATCACTATTAGCATGTAGCTATTCACTGCTAGCATGTGTAGCATGGTGGAAGTCCAGTTTGCTAGCATGAGTCAAAAGAGCCAACCGCCATGTCTCTATAATGTTCTGATGCAGAAATATAGGTGTTTCAAAACGGTTGCTAGGGTACTCTGTTTGGTTGCTAGGGAGTGGCTTGGTAGCTACCAATGATGATACTCCAAAGGCTGCTTGACAATATAAACCAACACCCATGTCTCTACGATGTTCTGATGCAGAGATATAGATCTTGCAAAACGGTTGCTAGGGTACTCTGTTTGGTTGCTAGGGAGTGGCTTGGCAGCTGCCAGTAATGATAAACCAAAGGCTGCTTGCCAGTATGAATGATATAAACCAACCCCCATTCCTCTATGATGTTCAGATTTGAAGATATCCCCTCTATGCTTTGAGTTGCTAGGGTGCTCTAAATAGTTGCTAGGGCGTGGCTATGATATCTTGAAGGTGATTCGTGATTGGCCGTTTGCTGCCCCGAGTCAAATGAGCCCACCCTCATGTTTCTATGACACTCCTATCCAAAGATATTCCTTTGATCTTTTTCAATGGAAGTCTATGGAACTTGTTGCTAAGGTACTCTCTATGGTTGCTAGGGCGTGGCTTGATAGCTTTAAAATTATCTTGATAGACTGATTGGTTGCCTGAGTAAAATGAGCCCACCCCCTTGTCTCTATGACATTGTGATCCAGAGTTATGACTTGTCAAAGTTCGTCCCAATGTTAAGTCTATGGGATTTTTCGCCCGATTTTTCGCCCGTCGGACGAACATCGTACACCCGATCGCTTATAAAAGTCATAGCACACCTCTCCTCAATAAGCCGGTCGATTTGACACCTCATTCATGGGTCTAGGACAAAAGCTGCGGGAGGAGTAGCGCGCAGAAAAAAAAGTGGAAGAAGAAGAAGAAGAATAATAATAAGTATGCAGGAGAATAAGAATGGAGCTTTGCCTTTGGCAAGCACCATTAACTAGAATGTACATTTCCTGAAGAAAATGTGAATGGTGCTTGCAGTGACAAAATCGCCACTCGGTTGCTAGGCGGTTGCTAGGGTGTTCTGGGTGGTTGCTAGGCGGTTGCTATGTAACCTGGGTGGTTGCTAGGGTGTTGCTAGGCAGTTGCTAAGGTACTTGGGGTGGTTGCTAAGGTGTTGCTAAACGGTTGCTAGGGTGTTCTGGGTGGTTGCTAGGCGATTGCTATGGTAACCTGGGTGGTTGCTAAGGTGTTGATAGGCGGTTGCTAGGGTGTTCTGGGTGGTTGCTAGGCGGTTGCTATGGTAACCTGGGTGGTTGCTAGGGTGTTCTGGGTGGTTGCTAGGCGGTTGCTATGGTAACCTGGGTGGTTGCTAGGCGGTTGCTAAGGTACTTGGGGTGGTTGCTAAGGTGTTGCTAGGCGGTTGCTAGGATGTTCTGGGTGGTTGCTAGGCGGTTGCTAGGCGGTTGCTATGGTAACCAGGGTGGTTGCTAGGGTGTTGCTAGGCAGTTGCTAAGGTACTTGGGGTGGTTGCTAAGGCGTTGCTAGGCGGTTGCTATGGTGTTCTGGGTGGTTGCTATGTGGTTGCTATGGTAACCAGGGTGGTTGCTAGGGTGTTGCTAGGCAGTTGCTAAGGTACTTGGGGTGGTTGCTAAGGTGTTGCTAAGCGGTTGCTAGGGTGTTCTGGGTGGTTGCTAGGCGGTTGCTAGGCGGTTGCTAGGCGGTTTCTATGGTAACCAGGGTGGTTGCTAGGGTGTTGCTAGGCAGTTGCTAAGGTACTTGGGGTGGTTGCTAAGGCGTTGCTAGGCGGTTGCTATGGTGTTCTGGGTGGTTGCTAGGCGGTTGCTATGGTAACCAGGGTGGTTGCTAGGCAGTTGCTAAGGTACTTGGGGTGGTTGCTAAGGTGTTGCTAGGCAGTTGTTAAGGTACCTGGAGTGGTCACTATGGTGTTGCTAGGCGGTTGCTAGGGTGTTCTGGGCGGTTGCTATGGTAACCTGGGTGGATGCTATGGTGTTACTAGGTGGTTGGTAGTTGGCACAGATAGTTACTATGGAGTTTCTATAGAGTTCTTAGCATGTTCTCATCCCACTTTAGCACTTAGCTAATCACTATTAGCATGTAGCTATTAACTGCTAGCATGTGTAGCATGTTGCAAGTACAGTTTGCTAGCATGAGTCAAAAAAGCCAACCCCCATGTCTCTACAATGTTCTGATGCAGAGATATAGGCATCGCTAAATGGTTGCTAGGGTACTCTGTTTGGTTGCTAGGGAGTGGCTTGGCAGTTGCCAATGATGATACTCCAAAGGCTGCTTGACAACATAAACCAACCCCCATGTCTTTATGATGTTCTGATGCAGAGATATGGATCTTGAAAAACGGTTGCTAGGGTAATCTGGTTGGTTGCTAGGGAGTGGCCTGGCAGCTACCAATGATGATACTCCAAAGGCTGCTTGACAATATAAACCAACCGCCATGTCTCTATGATGCTCTGATGCAGAGATATAGATCTTGCTAAACGGTTGCTAGGGTACTCTGTTTGGTTGCTAAGGAGTGGCTTGGCAGCTACCAATGATGATACTCCAAAGGCTGCTTGACAATATAAACCAACCCCCATGTCTTTACGATGTTCTGATGCAGAGATATACATCTTGAAAAACGGTTGCTAGGGTACTCTGTTTGGTTGCTAGGGAGTGGCTTGGCAGCTGCCAATGATGATACTCCAAAGGCTGCTTGACAATATAAACCAACCCCCATGTCTGTACGATGTTCTGATGCAGAGATATACATCTTGAAAAACGGTTGCTAGGGTACTCTGTTTGGTTGCTAGGGAGTGGCTTGGCAGCTGCCAATGATGATACATCAAAGGCTGCTTGCCAGTATGAATGATATAAACCAACCCCCATGCCTGTATGATATTCAGATTTGAAGATATCCCCTCTATGCTTTGGGTTGCTAGGGTGCTCTAAATGGTTGCTAGGGCGTGGCTATGAAGTGTTGAAGGTGATTCGTGATTGGCCGTTTGCTGCCCCGAGTCAAATGAGCCCACCCTCATGTTTCTATGACACTCCTATCCAAAGATATTCATTTGATCTTTTTCAATGGAAGTCTATGGAACTTGTTGCTATGGTGCTCTATATGGTTGCTAGGGCGTGGCTTGATAGCTTCACAATGATCCTGAGAGACTGATTGGTTGCCTGAGTAAAATGAGCCCACCCCCTTGTCTCTAAGACATTGTGATCCAGAGTTATGTTCAATACAAAATCCCTATGTAATTTCCCATAGTAGGAAAAACACAGTACTTCCTGGTTCATGGGCACGGCTTCACCATAGTATGTCTATGGGGCAACTTTGGGCAGCTCTTGCGCCCCAGGGGTACAACTTACACCCAGTTTTGAGGTATGGCCTGACAGAGCTTGCTAGCCTCTTCAAACGTGGTAACCCACATGTTTCTACGAAATTCTCACTCGGAGCAATAACTCGTCAAAATTTGTCGCAATGCAAAGTCTATGGGATTTTTTTCGCTACTTTTTCGCCCGCTGGACGAACATCGTACACCCGATCGCTTATAAAAGTCATAGCACAGGTCTCCTCAATAAGCCGGTCGAATTGACACCTAATTCATTGGTCTAGGACAAAAACTGTGGGAGGAGTAGCGCGCCAAACTTTTGTCCAGAAAAATAATTATAATAATAAGTATGAGCAATAATAAGAATGGAGCTTTGCCTATGGCAAGCACCATTAACTAGAATGTACATTTCCTGAAGAAAATGTGAATGGTGCTTGCAGTGGCAAAATT